>NC_056748.1:692647686-692742918 GCF_019279795.1 Protopterus annectens | reverse complement strand
ACACACACTCTTGCCTGCTCAAGACTACACACACACTCTGCCCTCGCACCACACACACGCTTGCCCCTCGCATCTCACACACACACACACACACACACACACACACACACTGCCCTCGCACCTCACACACACACACACACTGCCCTCGCACCTCACACACACACTGCCCTCGCACCACACACACACTCTGCCCTCGCACCTCACACACACACACTCTGCCCTCGCACCTCACACACACACACACACACACACACACACACACACACACACACACTCTGCCCTCGCACCTCACACACACACACACACACACACACACACACACACACACACACACACACACACACTGCCCTCGCACCTCACACACACACACACTGCCCTCGCACCTCACACACACACACACACTCTGCCCTCGCACCTCACACACACACTCTGCCCTCGCACCTCACACACACACACTCTGCCCTCGCACCTCACACACACACTCTGCCCTCGCACCTCACACACACACACTCTGCCCTCGCACCTCACACACACACACACACTCTGCCCTCGCACCTCACACACACACACACTCTGCCCTCGCACCTCACACACACACACACTCTGCCCTCGCACCTCACACACACAGATTCGCCCCTCGCATCTCCCACACCCACACACACCCACAGATGCGCCCCTCACATCACCCACACACACACACCTACAGACTTGCCCCTCGCATCTCCCACACACACACACTCACCCCTCGCATCTCACACACACACACTCGCCCCTCGCATCTCACACACACACTCGCCCCTCGCATCTCACACACACTCGCCCCTCGCATCTCACACACACACTCGCCCCTCGCATCTCACACACACACACACACACACACACACACACACACACACACACACTTGCATCTCGCCCCACACACACACTTACCCCTCACTTGCATCTCCCATACAAACACACCTGCCCCTCTCTTGCATCTTACCTCCACACACATTCTCGCCTCGCCTGCATCACACACACACACACACACACACACACACACACACACACACACACACACTTGCTCCTCACTTGCATCTCCCACACATACGCTCCTTGCTTGCATCTCCCCACACACACTTGCCCCTCGCTTGCATCTCTCCCCCAAACACACACTCGCCCCTCGCTTGCATCTCCCCCACACACACTCCCCTCGCTTGCATCTGTCCCCCAAACACACACTCGCCCCTCGCTTGCATCTCTCCCCAAACACACACTCGCCCCTCGCTTGCATCTCTCCCCAAACACACACTCGCCCCTCGCTTGCATCTCTCCCCCCAAACACACACTCGCCCCTCACTTGCATCTCTCCCCCCAAACACACACTCACCCCTCGCTTGCATCTCTCCCCCAAACACACATTCGCCCCTCGCTTGCATCTCCCACACACACACACTCGCCCCTCGCTTGCATCTCCCACACACACACACACACACACACACACACACACACACACTGCATCTCTCCCCACACACACTCGCCTCGCTTGCATCTCTCCCACACACTCGCCTCGCTTGCATCTCTCCCCACACACACTCGCCGCTTGCATCTCCCCACACACACCCTCGCTTGCATCTCCCACACACACTCGCCTCGCTTGCATCTCCCCCCACACACACCCGCCCCTCGCTTGCATCTCTCTCCCCACACACACACTCGCCCCTCGCTTGCATCTCTCCCCCCACACACACACTCGCCCGCTTGCATCTCCCACACACACACTTGCCCCTCACTTGCATCTCTCCCCCCACACACACTTGCCCCTCGCTTGCATCTCTCCCCCCACACACACTCGCCCCTCGCTTGCATCTCTCTCCCCCACACACTCTCGCCCCTCGCTTGCATCTCTCCCCTCCACACACACTCCTCGCTTGCATCTCGCCCCCCCACGCAGACTCGCCCCTCACATCGCTTCCCCCCACACACACACACACTCGCCCCTCGCTTGCATCTCCCTTCCACACACACACTCACCCCTCGCTTGCATCTCTTCCCCCCACACACACACTCCTCGCTTGCATCTCTCCCCACACACATGCCCTCGCTTGCATCTCCCCCCACACACACCCCTCGCATCTCTCACACACACACACTCGCCCCTCGCATCTCTCACACACACACTCGCCCCTCGCATCTCTCACACACACACTCGCCCCTCGCATCTCTCACACACACACTCGCCCCTCGCATCTCTCACACACACACACACACACACACACACTCGCCCCTCGCTTGCATCTCTCCCACCACACACACACACGCCCCTCACTTACATCTCTCCCGCCACACACACTCGCCTGCTTGCATCTCCCCACACACTCACCCCTCGCTTACATCTCTCCTCCCACACACACTCGCCCCTCACTTGCATCTCTCCCCCCACATACACACACACACGCCCCTCGCTTGCATCTCTCCCGCCACGCACACACACTCGACCCTCGCTTGCATCTCCTCCCCCCATACACAAACTCGCCCCTCGCTCGCATTTCCCCCACACCACAATCACCTCTCACTTGCACCAACACTAATTGTACATACAGACATGTATTTAAAGCCAGAGAGAAAAAAGGGAGAGATACATAAATGTTACATGGATTATAAAAGTTTATGATGCATCTGCCTTGTTATTAAAATATCAACCCACTAGTACTTCATCAATAAAGCAGTATTCAAAACTGCTAGAGACCACACTTAGTAAAGCAAAACTCAAATACTAAATTTCTAGAGGCCACACTTATTAAGCAAAACAAGTAGCAGTGACTTTCGTTACTACTTAGAAAAGATACCATAGAGACAGTTTAAACTTTTAGTAACAAACACATTTTTTCCCGTTACGTAACAAAAAAAAATGTATTCTCCGTTAGGCAAAGCCCCCTTTCAAACTTTAAACTGTGTAACAAAGGCCATTGCTTACTTTAATCTAAAAGCTGCCTCTCATCCAGTCCTATAAAAAATAAAAGTTTAAAACTCAAAGTCATGCCCCACAAAAAATACATCTGACATAATTACTGTTCATTTAAACGTTGTTGTGTCTTTCGGCTTTTCCCGGTTAGGGTTTGCCACAGCGGAACTCCAGTCCGCTAATGATTGGTAGTTGATTTTTACATGCCGAGTTACCAGCCCTGATGCACAACCTTCAACGAAGGTATGCCCATTCACGCATGTCTCCACGCAGAAGACGCTCTAGCTGAGAATCGAACCGGACAGCGTCTTACTGTGAGGCGACAAAACCCACACTTACTAAGCAAAACAAGTTTTTTTTTCCTTACATAACAAAAATATATATTCTGTTGGTCAAAGACCCCTTTCAAACTTTAAGTTCTGTAACAAAGGCCGTTGCTTAGTTTAATCCTAAAGCTGTCTCCCATGCAGTCCTATAAAAAATAAAAGCTTAATGCTCATAAAATCATGTCCCTGAAAATATACAGCTCACATAATTTTCATTTCCTTTCCAAACAGTCTGTAGGTTCCAAATATGCATACAGGAAGGGCTATCTGTGACTGTCTTCAAAAACCCATGAAGTGAAACAGAGTACATACATACTGTATTGCTTTTGCTTTCACTTTCTGTGTAAATGGCAGTTAGCATGTGGGGAAAGTAGAAAACAAGATGCGGGAGTGTGAGGAGGGTAGTTACATTCTTTGACTCCACTCTGAAGGCAGCTTAATTTGACAACACCCCTATACTTTCAGAGTACATAGCTCATTCCAAAGAGCAGATGAGCACCATGGCAACCACGCAGAAGGGAGGAAATCGGGGCTCAGATTTATGCATTTATACAAAGGCAGTGCTGTCAGAAAATGTAATGCAAACTGTGGCAATCACAGAAAATCTCTACAGTTGAGAAGCAGCAAGCACTCTGTTATACACACACACACACACACACACACACACACACACACACACACACACACACACACACACACACACACTTCAAACATTATTTTACAGCCAGTGTAGCATCTCAGATACTTTATGACCAATTTTTTTTAAAGCATGCACAAACAAAAGTCAGTCAATAGAAGCGTCTACTAAACCATCAAATGCAAGATTCTGTTCTTGATGGGTGTATGAAGTAAGCAAGGGGACTTTCGTTACTACTTAAAAAAGATACCATAGAGACAGTTTAAACATTTAGTAATAAACACAACGTACATGAAATTAGCTGGGTTTGAAATGGTCAGCACGCATAGTACTTAAATATGAAACTATTGAAGGGAATTTAAGCCACAAATTAACTTTCAAAAAGGGGGAGGCACGTCTCCATGCCTAAATCAGCCACTGCCAACCTCCATATCTACCTAGCGTTCACATGCAGGCTCTGCCATTAGAAAAAAAAAAAAAAGGCAGCAACATTAAATCGGACTACGAAAAAGAAAACCGAAGAAAACAATAACTAATGCAGCAAACATAAGCTTGCAGTAGCAATACACGTTTGTACACCAATTAAATCAGAATTAGTTATACTAGAGAGCACACAATGGCCCACCAAGCAGACACCCTGTAAAAATATTAAATCGGCCCTCGTGAGCATAAATAATACAAAGTCAAAGAATCAGGCAGCAGCATTACATTTTGCGATGACCAAAATCCACCGATGAAGATAGGCCAAAACACAATTGCATATAACACAATAATTAAAATGCATACGATAAACAAACATTTATGCCCAATGAAAGCTACTAAAACAATACACATAATACTAGTAGTAAGACATTTATTTACAGTGATAATAGTCAGTACAGTAACAGTCTTTCCATAAATGCAATACATTACAATGCACACAAACCAGAAATTATATTCTTATTAAACTTTCACAAAGTTTAATATGGATAATCTTGCAGCAACTGAACTAGACTGAGATACAAATCACAAACGCAGTGAGTTGCTAACTGAAGCACATGGCACCAGAGACCCTCATAAACAAAATTATCCTAAGTCTCCTTAAAACAGGAATTTCGTTTAGTGACTGTACACTGTAGAAAAGAAAAGAACTAGGAAATGTAAAAGACTTACCTTAGCAAGCCTGTTTATTAAAACAGGAAAAAATGCAGGCTACAGCTACAAAGTGTTCCAGGAAGTCTGTGAGCACAATAAAGCTGGCAGGATACTATCATAACAGAGAAAAGGAGTTCACAACCCAGTTACTGGTTTGTATTAGCTTAATGGAGTAGGCTGGACAACACAGCACTAACATCACTTTATGGGAGGGTCACTACCTACTTCTAAAGAGCATGCAAATATGGTAGTGCTGACATCAGTTAGTGGGAGGAAACTCCCTGGCAACTACTGCAGATTTGTGGCAGATATGATGTCAGCAATTCTGACCACAGGCAGGTTTTACAACTGCAAGAGAACTTGCTTTTAAAAATGAAAGTAAAACACTATGGAAGGCACTATGCTTTGGAGGGAAAAAAGTAGATTGGATATTTATTTAAAGCATAAATACACATTTCTTTAGGTTGGATCGAAGAACAGGGAGGAAAACGGACAGCAGGTTGAGCTTTTTTATTTAATATTCCATTGCTGTCCTTTAATAGCTTCTTTGGGTTTAAAAGCACAGGGTAAGAGCATTTATTCTTATTAGCAAAGAGACATTTTGTAACATTGTATTTGACTGTTTTTTTTTTGTTTGTTTGTTTGGAGAATATGAAAAAAGAAAGACTGTAACCCAAGGAATCTTTGTTATAAAAGCATTTAACAGGAAAACAAAAAAATGAAGATTCATGTACAGTTTCAAACAGAGGTAGAAAGAGACTTTTGAAAGGACATTTGAAAACTTTATGTACAGCTGCGGTGGTGGTGCTGCGGTAGCGTTGTCGCCTCACAGTAAGATGTTGTCCTGTTCGATTCTCAGCTAAAGCGTCTTCTGTGTGGAGACATGTGTGAATGGGCGTACCTTCATTGAAGGTTGTGCGTCAGGCCTGGCAAGTCGGTACGTAAAAATCTACTGCAAACCATTAGCGGACCGGAGTTCCACTGTGGCGACCCCTAACCAGGAAAAGCCGAAAGGCACAGCAACATTTGAAAATTTTATGTAAAGAAGTACTGGAAACTGCAAACATCTATGACAAAAGGTGTTTATGGATTGGTGCCTGGGATTGTAATACTGTGTTAAAAATTGAAATAGAAATAACATTATACATTTACCAAGCATGATGAATGTGGAGAGGAATAGGGGTGTTGTAAAATACTGGAGACAACCCAAAACATTTTTTTTGTGCGGAAAAAGACATTTTATTTATTTATTTAACATTTGTTTACCGGTAAAGTCTAAGTTGAAACAAAGCCAATTTTCAGCAGATGCCTGGGAGAGAAACACTCCAGACACATGTCTTTGTAATGTGGGAGGAAACCGGAGCACCCAGAGGGAAGCCACACAAACTCAGACTCCACACAGAAGGCACCCCAGCCGAGAATCGAACTAGAGAACCTCTTGCTGTGAGGCGACAACGCTACCGCTGCACCACTACACCATCCAAACATTTGATGAGTAACTGTGACAAAAGGCACTGTTTTATATTTGTGGGGAAATGGGACATGATACAAAAATGTGAAGTGAAATATTGTAAATGCAACAAAATTGGACATTTATGGATGGATTGCAAAAAATTGAAATGACAGTAAGAAAAAGAAAAATAAAGATAAGAAAATGAACTGAGAAGAAATTTTAGAAGTAGTAGAAATAGAATAAAAAGTAGATTAGAAAAAAATAATAAAAAGGATATAGAAAAAGGTTCTGAAATAAGTAACGAAGAAGACAAACTAGAAAATAGTGAAAGGAAAAAGAATAATATTGGTAAAAGGGTAAAAGAGACAAAGAAAATTTAAAGGGGTAAGTAAAAAAAAAAAAAGAAAGGAAATGGACAAAAAAAATATATATATATATATATATACAGCTAAAGATTGGGGATTGGTGTAATGGAACCATGAATCTAAGAAAAAGGAGAGTGTTTTCTGTAAATGTGAATAGTATTAAAAATATAGTAAGAATAATAGGAATTTTAGAGTGGTGTAATACATGTGATGTAGATAGAGGACACAAGATTTTTAACTAATGAAGAAAGATTACAGACCGGTTCTATCTATGGGGAGGAAAGAATTTGGGAAATAAAAGATGTTGTGGAATAGCCATATTCTGTAGAAGTACAATAAAGATATTAGATGTAACTTTACAAAAGTTACACTTGTAGATTTAAAATGGAAAGAACAAGCATACAGAATTATAACATTATATGCTTATACTAATTGTAAAGAAAAGGGAAGTTTACTTCATCAGATTTTGGACTATGTAGTGACAAATGATTATTATACTAGCAGAAGACTTCAACTGCGATTTAAGAGGTAAGCATAAAAAGAAAGGAAATGTTATAAGAAAATTGTCTGAAGTTATAAGATGTGGTAGATTAAAACTTTGGGACAAAAATTCATTGACTTACAAAAGGGGCACGTATAGAACTGAAATAGAGTAACTTTACATGATCAGAAGGTTTAGTTATAGGAGAAGGGGAGGTATTTAAAACTGGAATTTCTTAACATTTTGCAAACTAAAATGGAAAATACTATGGAAGACAGCAAATATAGTATAAAGGTTAGGGGTTTTCAAGAATTAATGATAGTTACAGAAATTGTGGATGACATTATGAACAGAAAAGAAGAAGCAAAAATCATGATAGGAGACCTTAATAAGGCATTTGACTCGGACATGAAATCTTATGGCTAATAATGAAAGAGCAAGTTAAGAAATTATGTATGTAAGTGTATAGTAATAATAAAGTAAATATACTTGTAAATGTTGGGTCAAGCCAAGAGGTACACATGAAGAATGGTATGATGGCTAGTCCTTGCAGCGCACACTGTAGTCACACATTTTGTGCAAATACTTGTAACAAATGGCCACTGGTTGAATGCCTACCTTGTACAAAGTGTAAATAATATCACTTACGATTATAATTGTAAACATACAAATGTAATGTCTCTTTGTTACTATAATATGTTCAACAATTTTCTGTTTGTGTCTTGCATTATTAGAGCTCCGGTCACGGCTGAAAAAGGTCTGTTAACCGGTCTACTTGCCCGGTTATCAAACTAAAATAAAAAAATAAATAAATAAATGTACTTGTTTATTTTTTGTTCTGTTAACTGGGTAAGAAAACTGGACAAAAACTCTTTCCAGCCAAGACCAGGGCCACAACGCAAGTCAAACACAAACATCCACAATTTTACATAGTTTATATGAGGATCATAACACACACACACAGATACATATGTAAAATATATATATATAAATACACACACACACACACACACACACACACACACACACACACACACACACACACACATACACACAGAGCAGAATTTAGTCGTGAATTTTTTGCTTACGCTTCCCTCCCAAGTGGTTTAGTTTCCTGCGCCCCTGTCTGGCAGGGCCACCGAAGTGATTCCTGGGGTGAATTTCCTGTTTCCCATCCACTCATCAAGATTCCTCTTGAAGAGCGCTAATGAGGAGCTCTGCCTCACATATATGGGGACCTTATTCCAGAGCAAGGAAGTCTCTGGGACATGAATCTGTCCCAAAAACAAGTCCTGTTTATTGATGATGTCAGGTTTACGTCCCTTGAGCGTGTAGCTCTGGTGGATTGGGTTTTCCTTAGGTGGAGCATTTCTAGCAATTTGGGATTTGACATAGCCTTGCATGTCAGGCAGAGATCACCTCTGAGTAGCCGGTACGCAACCGAGTACAGTCTGAGTTTTTTTAGCCTCATGGCATAGGGCAACTGTTTGAGGCCGATGTCTTGTCAGATACTTCCTGAACGGGGCATTATATTCAATAGCGGGTCTAATGAGTGATGAGTAGAGGGGAACAATAACATCCTTATTCTTGGATGCAAACCTTTTGTGATAAGGTGGGCCATGTAGAAGAATTTTCTAACCATTTCAGCAGTATGGTTGTCAAAGAAGAGGTTACTATCCACCTGAGTCCCTAGGTCTCTTATCACACTCTCCGTGGTAACTGGGTTACCACCTATGTTGTAATTCATAGGTACTTATTTTTTCCCAAAAAGGATGACGATGCACTTTTTGGCATTTAGCTTGAGGCCGTGGTTTTGGCACCACATATCTGTATCCATAAGACCCTTTTGAAGGATATCTACATCAGTAGTGGTCACAATTTTGGCACCCAGTTTGCAGTCGTCTGCGAACTTTGTTAGCCATAGTCCCTCCGTGTTTGCTTGTACCTCCGAGAAGTAGATACCGAACAGGAGGGGTCCCAGGACTGAGCCCTGTGGTACACCACTAGTCACAGGTTTGGAGACGGATCTAGCATTTCCTATTCTCACTGAATGGGTTCTATCCATGAGCCAGTTAGCAACCCATCTTGTAACGTAGGGGTTTATATTTAGGTTTGTGAATTTGTCAATAATTCCCGAGTGGGGAATGGTATCGAAGGCCTTTGCAAGATCAAGGTATGCTGTGTGAACCACCTTTCCCTCTTTTATTGCTTTAGTGACCATTTCGAAAAAGTCAACCAGATTTAGGAGACAAGACCTTCCCTTTACGAACCCAAACTGGGTGGGGTCAAGGGTTTGTAGGTTCCCAATGTCTTTGTTTATGAGTTCCATGATGATGTGCTCCATGGCCTTGTAGGAGAGACTCATCAGGCTGATGGGGCGGTAATTACCGGGGTCAGTGTGGTGGCATCTCCTTTGTGGAGTGGTATAACTGTTGCTGTGCACCACTCTGTGGGCACATAGCCTAAAGTGAGGCCATGGTTAAACATGGTATTAAGGTGAGGGATTAATTCGTTTTGGAGTTCAGGTAGTACGCAGCCTGGGATGCTGTCTGGTCCCATGGATGCTGTGTTCCTTGCCTTGGAGAGTGCTGTTTTCACCTGCTTGTGTGTGATTTTTAGGGGCAGTACAATCTTCTGATATGGAAATGGGCCCTTTGGGGGGTGAGGGTGGGGTGAAGTTTGCACTGAACCTATCTGCCAGTATATTGGCAATGTCAGTTGGTTCCGTGAATTTTGAACCATTATGCTGTAGCTCAGAGTAGATCTGTGAGTTATTTAGGTTTTTGACATAGCTAAAAATGCTTTGTGATTGTCTTTGGTGTCTGTTGTGATTTTTCTTTCAAAGCTCGCCTTAGAGGTTTTTATGAGGGTTCTTAGCTTTTTGCTAAGGTTGGTCAGGGAGCCCCTCCATTCCTGGGTTTTTACTCTTTTTTTGCAATAATTTCTTCCTTCTATTATATACCTTATTTATGGCCAGGGTCCACCAGACTGGTTTCCTCTTTTTGGAGGAATGGGTCTTGGTCTTGTTTGGGATAGCACTGTCTATGCACTCATGTAGGTGCTTGTAGAGTGCTTCTGTGTAGGATATAGCAGATTCAATCATATTGCCTTTCTGCTGGGGAGTAGCGAAGTTTGCCATCTCTGTCTTGAGTAGCATAAAGTTTGCCTTGGAGAAGTTTTTCACCATGGTTTCTTTTGTGGCGGGGTGAGGCTGGTATGTGGATATCTAGAGTGATGAGTTTATGATCTGATCTGACCAATGAGGAATTTACCACAGGTGTGGAACATTTGTCCCTCATGTTGGTGATGACCAGGTCCAGTATACTTTTACCTCTTGTGGGGGTGTTAATAAGCTGGTCCAGAGCATTGGAGTTAATGTACTCCAGGAAGCACTGAGCAAAGGTATTAGTGCTTCTGTAGTTTTCCCAGTTGATGTTTGGGTAATTGAAATCACCCAGTATAAGGGCGTTCGGTTAGACTCTCATGTTTTCCAGTACCTCGAGGAAAGAAGAGTGCATGTCATGGGGCTGGGAAGGTGATCTGTAGCAAGCTACTATCTGGATTGCAGTTTTGCCCGTTGTCAGTTGCACTTGGATGATTTCCAAGGCGTCATACTTTGCAACCAGTCTGGAGGTGTGGTTATCTTTGATGAATATGGATATGCCTCCTCCCTTTGTATTTTGGTCCGGGTTTTGTGGCCGAAATGTGTGGTATGAGTTGTGGCCTGGAATCGCTGAGGTGCTCTCTTGAGCCTTGAACCAGGTCTCCGTTACTGCACAAATATCGATGTTCTCCATGTTGAGGAGTGCATTTTGAGGTTTAAACTCCTAGCGTTCATCAGATGACCCTCAGTTTTTTGTCACTAGTACTTGTTACGGTGGTAGATTTGTTTTTTGAGCCTTGCCTTAAAGAGGCACTATTGGGGTGGCAAGAGCCTTTGCCAGTATCCTGAATCCCAGGGGAGACAGGTACAAGCCATCTCTGGGAAAGCATTGAGGCTTGTCGAGCATGTCAACCCAGGCAGACAGGTACTGGATCCCCTTTGAATGACACCAAAAACTTAGCCAGTTGTTGAAATTTATAATTTTTTCTTTGTACTGAGGTATCATTCTTGGTGAGGGTAAGATGCTACTCAGGGCTAGGGTCATACCTGCCTTGATTACATAATCAGAGAGCTCCTCAATGTCTCTTTTCATGTAGTCCAGGGAGGTACGTCTCAGGTCATTCACACCAACATGGACAATGACAGAGTTATATTTGTACTTGTTGTGGAGTGACCTGAGTGCGTGGGTATTGTGGCGGATTCCAGCACCCGACAAGCAACTGACAGTGACCTTCTCTTTGTCCAGCCTGGTGAGGGGGACATCGGTGTGCCTGACTATGGAGTCACCTATTACAAGTGTGTTTGGTAAGATGTTTTCCCTTAAGGGCTGTGGATGTGCGGCACACTGATTTTGGTGGTTATGTGATGATTGCGGTGTGTTGGTGGGTGTAGGTTGCTTGCGTGTCTGCTTTGGAGGTCTCTGTTGTTTCCACAGATTTTTATTTAGTGCCTCCAAATATGTCTTTATGTATCTATGTGTGTGGGGGGGGTCTATGTGTAGTAGGTGGAGTGCTGCAGGTTGGTACCTTCTCCTCTTGACTGTCAATTCCAGTCATGACTGGAGAGAGCTTTGCCTCAAGTCTAGCTATGTAAGTGCATCTCTCGCAGATTTTGTTGTTGTGTGGTAGGAGGAGAGGGTTGCCTTTGTACATGAGGCAGTTGTGACATTGCCTCAGGATGCCCGAATTCATCAGGTGCACAGGAGAACACACTGGGAACTGACTCTTGGACATGCCTGAATGGGTTAAGGAACTATTCTTATTTGCCTGGTAGGGGAGAATAGTTTGACTGTTCCCTACAAACAACAGTCTGGGATAGAGTACAATAGATTTAGTGCTTCTGTCTCTTATTGATCCAGGTGCTAGTCAGAAAGCACTGATTTCAGTGCTAAAACGGATGGACTGGCTAGTACCAAGGGAAAAACTGAAGAGCAGACTCTGTGGAGCTGAGGATAGTTTAACCCTAGCTAACTGCCGCTGTGCTGTGCACAAAACCGCGCAAATGCGGTTTTTATATCAGATTAAGATTAAAGAGATAGAAATTAGCCCAAAATTGCCAATAAAACTACAGTTTCTGGGCAGAAACCACTCATCCAAGGACAGGTAGGCTGTTCAGAGCTCCCACTCTCACTGGTGAACAAAGAAACTTCTTTTTTGCCCAAGTTAAGGTATGGCCAACACAGAAACTTAAACACAGTCCAGGCATCAGCAGGTATCTGAAACTGGACTTTTCTAGCTTAGTAAGACGGGAAAATAGCAAGATTTTTTTTTTTTCTTTTTTCAAAAAAACAGTAGAAACAAATGCAAAAACACTTTTTATATTGTAGCAATGGCTGTCACATGTGAGTGGGGAGCCAGTAACAGTTAAAAAATACAATTTACAACAAAAAATGACTTTTTTAAAGTGCAGGCACAAATAAATGCAATTTCAGTGTAGCGTTCTGAGAAGCAATAAATGCCACAAAACAAGTGTTTAGGCAGAAATAGCAATAAGCAATAAGAAAAAAACAAAAAATGGGCAGGATCTGCTGAGCTTATACAAATGCAAAAACCATGCAAATGCGTTTTTTTATGTCAGAAAGATTAAAGAGATAGAAATGAGCCCAAAATGGCCAATAAAACTACAGTTTTTGGGCAGAAACCACTCATCCAAGGACAGGTAGGCTGTTCAGAGCTCCCACTCTCACTGGTGAACAAAGAAACTTCCTTTTTGCCCAAGTTAGATATGGCCAACACAGAAGCTTAAACACAGTCCGGGTATCAGCAGGTATCTGAAATTGGACTTTTCTAGCTTAGTAAGGCGGGAAAATAGCAAGATTTTTTTTTTTTTTTTTTTTTTTTAAAAAAACAGTAGAAACAAATACAAAAACACTTTTATATTGTAGCAATGGCTATCGCACGTGAGTGGTGAGCCAGTAACAGTTAAAAAATACAATTTACATCAAAAAACAACTTTTTTAAAGTGCAGGCACAAATAAATGCAATTTTAGTGTGAAATAAGCGTTCTGAGAAGCAATAAATGCCAGAAAATGAGGGTTTGGGCAGAAATAGCAATAAGCAACAAGAAAAAACAAGAAATGGTACTTAAACACTCCAGAGTCTCTCATTTTGTCTCTCTGGCATTGTAGGTCGCTGCGGGACACCTGGGCAGGATCTTCTGAGCTTATACAAATGCAAAAAATGCACAAATGCGTTTTTTATATCAGAAAGATTAAAGAGATAGAAATTAGCCCAAAATGGACAATAAAACTACAGTTTCTGGTCAGAAACCACTCCTACAAGGACAGGTAGGCTGTTCAGAGCTCCCACTCTCACTGGTGAACAAAGAAACTTCCTTTTTGCCCAAGTAAGGTATGGCCAACACAGAAGCTTAAACACAGTTCAGGTATCAGCAGGTATCTGAAACTGGACTTTTGTAGCTTAGTAAGGCAGGAAAATAGCAAGGTGGAAGCCAGTAACAGTTAAAAAATACAATTTACAACATAAAACAAATTTTTTTTAAGTGCAGGCACAAATAAATGCAATTTCAGTGTAAAATGAGCATTCTGAGAAGCAATAAATGCCAGAAAATGAGCGTTTAGGCGGAAATAGCAATAAGCAACAAGAAAAAACAAAAAATGGATATTAAACACTCCAAAGTATCTCCTTTTGTCTCTCTGGCGGTGTAGGTCTCTGCAGGACACCTGTGCGTAATCTCACTTTGGAGCCACTTAAGGAGGAGCACATATAGTATGAGTGTTGTGGTACAGCCTTGGTTCACTGTGCACCTAGTAAAATATGTAATTCAGATAATTACTTTTGACTCATATGCATAATTTCTATGCTAAACAGACATAAATTGAATAATAAATGCAGCCGCTGCCATTGCAGTGCCCATCACACTAGGGAATTTCATTACAGTGGAAGCAAAAGAGGACACTGACAGGAAGTTTGGGAAGGGGATCTGTGGATAACATCTCAGTTTTGTACTTTAGCTGCTCTGGGTGGGTTCCTCAACATCCAACTGCTGACAAGGGGCTGAGGCCACAGAAGGAAGTGTCAGTCAGCTTTTACGTGTATTGCCACAGTGCTTTACTTAATGACAGCCTTGAAACAGGATTTGATGGAGGTACAAAACAGAAATCATATAAAAGAGGAGAGACTGCTTTCTATACTGTACCTATTGTTCAATAGGAGAATTCATTTTCAAACTAAGCTGCTGGAGGGGAATTGCTTTTCAACTTGTGTCACACTTTTTTTTGTTGGGGGGGGCTCCAAATATGCAATATGCTGTGCTGGGGAGGTTCCAAATAGGCAACATGCTGTGCAAAGGGGTGTTTTTTAATCAGAAAGTTGTACCACTCTACCTGGGGCCCATCACAGGATTTGCAAATTCATAAGCAGTTGCTATGCATGCAAACAAGGAGATCCTGAGGAGCCTAGCCAGTTTCCCAATTGATTCAAAGCACTGGCTGGTTAAATGTCTTGCTACTAGTTCGACATTTTGTTAACACGTTTTTCATGGATGAATGGTAGGATGCAACCTGAGGTCACTACCCCAGCTTCCACCTGAATCATATTGCAACTCTTTGCAAACATCACGGACAACCTTGAGACATGCTGCTGCTTTATTCCTACTATGCTGACTATATATATATATATATATATATATATATATATATATATATATACACAACTGCGGTGGTGGTGCTGCGGTAGCGTTGTCGCCTCACAGTATGACGCTGTCCTGTTCGATTCTCAGCTAGAGCGTCTTCTGTGAGGAGACATGCATGAATGGGCGTATCTTCGTTGAAGGCTGTGCGTCAGGGCTGGCAACTCGGCACGTAAAAATCCGCTGCCAATCATTAGCGGACCGGAGTTTCGCTGTGGCGACCCCTAACCGGGAAAAGCCGAAAGACACGCGCACACACACACACATATATATATATATATATATATATATATATATATATATATATATATATGAATAAGTTCCAGTTAAAGTAAACGAACACAAGTTACTATTTATGTTTTTCAAAGATGAACTCCCGTTGAACCATAAACAGCCATCCTATATAATGTGGACAATGTTTTGCCTCCGAGAATTGTACATAATATTCCCTGAGATATGATAAAGCATTTACTCCAAGCAATCCTCGTTACTGAGCTGGATTCAATAAGTGACTATTGATGAATGCATATTATGATTGATCCAGCTTGGTTATCCCACCACACTTATATCCAACACTGACAGTCCACAGGATATAGTATAAAAACTAAATAAGATTTGGATCACCACCTAAACATTAACTTTTTTTTCTTCCTTACCTCTTACTTCTAATAAGATAATGTGCTATACCTTCCCACAAAGTAGCACATTTCTACTCCCATAAAACCATCAATTCTGCACTCCTTCCGTCACTAGCATGGCGATAGGCCGAGCATCGCCAATCACTAAGAAAACATGCTGCTAACCACCTCACTATGTGTATTTAAAATTAAACTGTTGAACCATGGTCCGCATTACACAGTCTTTGCAATGAAATCCAATTGAAAAACAGGTTAACAATACATTGATAAAGTGCTATAGTTTTATAAATCAAAGTACAAGAAGGAAACAGGCAAAACAAAAGCTGTAATTGAGTGTGGACGATCAAAACTCTGAGTTTCGCTTAGCAGGAAAGATAGACTTACTTACTGGCTAATATGAAACGTAAAGTACCCCTCTCTCCATCTTATACGTACCTCTCACCTCTTCCTAATTTTGACTCCGATTTTAGCTCTGTCCATTTTAGTCCCTCTTGAAATTGGTGATTTGAGGAGAAAAGGTGGTGAATTACACTTAGTAAATATTGGCAATAATTAATTTTAGACTTCTCTTTTTTCAGAAAATGTCTAACAACTCACATTCTCTTATTCTGTCAATGTCTCAAGTTAATAATATAATATTTCAAAAGTGTCCCTGATTATTTCTGGATTTTTTCTTGAGTCTGTTTTGATCTGTCCCTGATCTGTTGAGAACAATGCTCTCATAACTCCCAAGTGCACCTCATGTTGAATCTTAAAGGGACAATCGCAGCGTTTAAAATTTGGGTCTAAACCTCTACTGACCAAAGTAATGCCTACTTTACTGCTTCACTCACATTCCTCCCACGGTCTTAATTTTCTCCTAAGTAGCCTGTATATGTTTATTTCCAATGCTGCTTTGCCTCTGAGTTTCAGCTTTACTTTAGTTTTATATTCCTGTCAGTTTTCATGTGGGTTTTATACTTCAAACATTTGCTGCCTCTTTGCCCTTTGTCTCTCTCCTCAGGGAATAACTTTACATGTAGAGATTTTTATCTGAGTTTTATCTCGGAGTACATAAATGAGTGCTGTGTTATGGATTTATCTTATTTAACAGTCTTGCGTATATGGCTGAAATGTTACTTCTATTTGCCACTTCTGTTTTGGCTATTTTGTGCAGTCCCCTTCTTAGCATTGTCACCTCGCAGCAAGAGTTTCTCCAGTTAGATTCTCGGCTGGGGTTTCTTCAATGCAGCGTCCAAACCTCTTAACTGTACAGAATTTCACATAATGTCCAGAGTTTGGCCTCATAATTTGGTCCATTTTTTATATAATTGTTTTTTGACCAATTAGTGGAAAATTATTAAAGACTAAAGTTAGAAAATAATGTCAGCCATTTGAGTTTCAGACTTCATATGCTTCAGAAAATTCATGCTAATGCAAAATCTGTTATTATATCAACTTTCTATGTTTGCATTAGCACTTTTAAAAATTGTCCCTATATTTGGATCTTTGTCCGACTTGTATGTGGTTGAGAGGTATGGTGAGGTCTGCATGTCCTCCCTGCATTTGCGTGCATTTCCTCCAGGTTCCCCATCTTCCTCTCGTAGGACTGGACACTCTAACTTGGCCAGAGGGGTGTGTATGTGTGAGGGCCGGACACCATAAAAAATCCACTACCAGTCTTTCTGCGGACCACTATGTTCTGCTGAGGGAGCAGCCGAAAAGAGGTGGAGAATAAGTAAATTTAATCCTTTGTTGTTCCTTTTCCTCCAATTTCCCAGCTGAAAGGGTTTTAGGGTGCAAGCACGGGTGAGAAAATATAGCAATTCTTTTTATTTTCAGACAATACAGTTCAGCATGCACCACAAACTTTTTGACAGTTTACAACTACTTTAGTTTGCTCCTTGTATCAGTAGATGATGGGCGCAGACTAAATTGCTTTTTTACGGAAAAAAAGAAAAGATTCTCATAACTTCAAAACTCGGGCGAGACTGATGCCAGGGGTAGGGTCACATAAAAGTCTCCCAGAAAATGCAAATAATTATCCCGAGAAGTAAATGGCACATAAATTTGTAACACCTGTCGTACTTGAAACAGAAGTGGTGTAGCACTGCAGTAACAGTTTGATTACTCAATTCCTGTACAGCCAGCGCTAAAGCCACTTTATCTGCACTGTTTCTTTAGCTTGTTTAAAACACCATTAAATTCTTTCTTTTTTTTTTTTTTATACTCTAACCGGTCTTAACGTAGCTCCTAACTTATTAATGAAAATTTGTCTTCAGTGTTTGAGCTCCGTAAATGATTTTATTCCTTACAATAGATTTTATGAATGACTTAAAATTGGTGTTATGAATGAAATGCTAACGTGTATGTTAAGTGGTTGTTTTGGGGGGTTTAGCTGTTACATATTTATTTAAAAGGAATTTAAATGGAGTTGCTTTTATTGTGTGAATTGGATTCTGAGGAAGTTTTTATATTAAAGATGAAAGTGCTCAATTCTACATCTTCTTTTTGGACTGGTAACTGCTTTTCGTGAACTATAGGTATTTTTAAAGTGCATTATTTGAAGTTCTCAGAGCATTGTTGGAGTCTCTTCGGGCAGGCGAGTGTGTGTTTCTTATATGTTTGTTTCATGCTGAATTATGACTGAAGTCCTGCATTAGAGGAAGAAAGAGCTTAACTTATTTAAATTAAATAACATTTAATCATCAAGTGAGTTCTTGACTGGTCTTTCAGCCAAATATGTTTAGTCAATGGATAGGGTGGCAAATCGCCTTCTCTTTGCAGTACAGATGACTTTTGACAGCAAAAACTGTGTGTGACAATTGAGAACTATGCCACTCACTCATGCTGTCTTTGCTTAGCATGCAGCTGAATAGCACTTGCATTGCAATGCTTTAGCAGAATGGCAATTATTTATTATTATTATTATTATTATTATTATTATTATTATTAATAAACATTGTTGTTATACATAGAATATTGATTGCTTGATCGACTGAATGATTGATTTGACAGATACAGCAGGGTAGAAACTATTTACAGCTGGGAAACGGAGAATAGCAGCAAAAGCAAAATAAATAAAAATGCAGATGATTACTTAACTAATTAAGTGTGTAAAATATGTTCACAAAGATAATTGACAAGTGTAACTCTGCATAATTTACTTGAAATGTATACATTGTGAGTGATTTTGTCATGTTGAAAAATGGCCTTGAAGTAGTTTCAACATGACATAACATAAAATTAAGGACCAGTCACTATATACAATTAAAAAAATACTGTGAGTGAACTTTAGGAAAAAGGGAATAGATATAGTGGTATCAGTGTACGAGTACAGGAAGGAATAAAGAAAGTTGATAATTCAGGAACAGATGCCAGAGGAAAAGGAGTTTTATGAGGACAGAAAGAAAGGGAAAACAAAAAGATATAAAAGAGGATACAGAAAAACGTATATGATAATGAATGAGACAGCCATGTCGATCAGAAAATAGAGAAAGCAAGATGGAGAGGAATAAAGATGGAGAGAAGACAACAAATGTAAAATAGTAGAAGAGAAGCTTAAATATAAGAACATGGGAAGAGGACAAAATAAAAGTTAAATTAAATCAAGAAACATATTTGGTATACAAATGTATGTAATGCTTTATGCCTTGCCTATGTTTTGTGCAGTATGGGTAATTACGTTTTAGTTTTTTTTCCCCCTTATTATTGTTATGACCCTTAAAATAATACCATTTTAAAATAAAAAAGTAGAAGCTTGTAATTCAAGGGCAAAGCAAGGTCTTTAAGTAAAAAAAAAAAAAAAGTTACTTTGTTAACCAGGTTAGTGAAATGTCATTTCTAAGACCCTTTTCAGTCATGACCTGGGTGACAAGGGTAAGGCTAAGTACACTATGCATGGAACATTAAATGTAGTTAATCAAACAACATATACCTGGAAGGAAACTGAATTACCCAGAGAAATCTTATGCATACATATAAACTCCACAAAAAGACTTACTAGATGTCATGACTGAACCCAATGCACTGAAGCTGTGAAGCAGAAACTTTAATCACTGATACAATATGCTTCCTGTAAGGACTATTTAATCAGTCAGACATAGAAACAAACTGACAAGAAAAATGGCAAAATCCTGAGGGAATCGGGACCTGCAATTGAGAGTTTTTTGTGGCAAGAAGAGCTTCAGAGTACTGCAGACACTTACAGCCTATCACGGTGCACAGGAAGGAAACACTTGGAAAAAATGAATTATACATCAGACATTTTATCAAGCCTGCACTTTCTACCTTTCCAGGGAACAATACATTTTGCTAAAAGTGGTCCACTGTACTCTTGGGGAAAAATCATGTCCCAGACTTTACTAAGTTGATGTTATGCACCCAAATAAGTGAGAGGATCTTCAGGGAATGTTATATGAGCATGTATAAGGATACCCTCAATTAGTCAATGAACAGTCTGTCAAAAGCCATTCACTTGAGACTAGCTCATCAGATGGATCTCTGCTGAAACTGTGGAAGTCAATAGCTCCAAGGTCTACATACTTGAAGTTTGTTGTTTTTAAAACATGTATGAAAGAAATCTTTCTTTATGAAAGTGTGATTTTGGGGGCATTGTCCACTACATAAAATGTAAACAAGTTGAAATGGTTTTGCCTTGCTGTCAGCAGAGCTGCATTCTGTTTGGTAGTCTTGACTAAATGAGCATCAATTTATTGCTTTTTGATTAATCCAATCTCATCTTTTTATGAAGATATTGACAGGCAAGCCAGAGTGTATTCTCCTGGCTAGGTCTCCTGTGTGTACAGGAACTCAAGCACAAATAAAGCAGTTCAGTATAGGGTACTTAATTTGAATCTTGGAGCTAATTAAAGAGTTCAGCAAATCCTGGCCTTCACAGTTAAAGCTGCTTCCTAAGGAAAAAAAAAATGATTGTAGCATCAGGTTACATGTACATGTAAATAAATAGCCATACGTAGTCAGATGCTTCCTTCTTGGATCTGTCAGATAAGTCCTTTGAGAAGCTGGATGTGGTAGAATTTGACCACTCATTTTAATTAAGGGCTTCTGAAAATGCCCTTTATGATTCAGCAATGGAGAGAACAGATTTTTCCTACTCTTTTTGAGATAGCTGAATTTACCACATTTTCTCTGAAATATAAAATGTCACGCCAGTTTTCTCACTGCTGCTTGATCGCATAGTGTAAAAACATGGAGAATTTTCAGTTGCCCACAAGGATAACATCAATATCTACAAAGTGGCAGGATTGTGGCAATCATGCCAGAGAAGTGTTGTTGAGGTTAGGAGAACAGAGCTAGTAATCAAGACTATGAAATGCCGGCTGGGAATGGTCGAAGTGTCTTAACCCTGGATAAAGTCTGCCAAAGCAGAAGGAATTCATACATGGCCTATTCTTCTAAATAAAGAAGAGGTGACTTGGGTCAGCTAGGTATCTCAATAAGCTTAACTGTTGCTGCAGTTTGGTGGCCATTCTTTTCCTAGACATTACTGGCAGAACAACCCAGAGAGGTTTATACTCTGGCCTGTGAATAAAATTTCAAGTCATTTAAAGAGACATTGAGTTTACTGACATTAACAACCAGTCCTGGTTGTAGGTAATAGATTGTGGTGCATAAAGGCTGCAGATGTTGGTTTGAGAGCTGTACTTCTCCAGACTCCTTCACAGCTACATGAGTATTAGCACTTTGCTCAATAATATGCATCTGCCCAGGACAGAGGCATTTGCTACCATTTCAAATTAATGTCTGCACCCATGAATGTATGCACCCTGCAAGAGCATTTATATTTTCAAGTTGATTTACTCCGCTAAATGATTTTTTGTACCCCCCAATCACACATGATTTTCAATCTCTTTAGTTTATAGGAAATCAGACTATATGACTGACATACTGTCTCTTTTGCTGAAGCAAAAATAAATGACTGTGAGGTAGTTTTTTGACACCACCCTTTAATATTTATACATTTTACACTGTGCCTTTGATAAAATATGCTTATATTTTGCACCGTATTTGTCTTTCTCTCTTCTGATTGGCATAAGTAGAAAGAGTATGTGCTATTTTGTTATTCAAACGTTGTGCTAATTAAGGTCCCAGATTTTGGATTTGACGTATTTTCTTGTCAAGAGCATTTATACTTCTTTTTCATGTTCTTCAGCTTGAAAGGAATACTTTAGTCTCCAAGTCAGGTGATGCTTTCATGCAGCGAGTGTCTGGGTTTCCGAGCCAGCGTTTGCTAAATAGACAGTAAATAAATGACAACATAAATAGCAAAGCATGTGTATTTCACAAGACACTAATACAACATTCCTGTTTCAGTATTATTAGGTGATTTAAATATATTAATTTGACAACAATCACATCAGAAGTTGACCATGAAAAGTTATTGTAACTTACAAATAAATAGTTTAATGATTCTAAATACCTCTGGCAGGATAAATTATGGCAATAGTTACACTTTGACGTAAATTATTACATAACTGGCATAAGTACAGGTGCTGTGAAAGTAAAGAGAAAATCCCATGCAGGTTCACAGTAACAGTCATAAAAAGTACATTCTGAGTACATGAGAAATGACTAAATCTCCTAACACTAAGAATAAGACGAAGACCGTGGGACAGTGAAACAAAAGTTCATCTCCACATTAACAACATGTTGTAGAGACAATTTTTCAATGTCCAGTACACACAATAACATTTATTCCTTAGCTGATTACAGTTCCTGCATTTATTTATTTATTTTTCATTTCTTAGCCTGAAGGATAACAAAAAGATCATTTAACGTATGCCAAACATACAACTGTTTCAATTATTAATGAATGTAGCCATACAGTCCGAGATGTAAATATGAAATGCTGCATGTAGAGGTGCAACCAGTATGTTTGGACTCCTACAACAGCTTTAATAATGTAGTTATCCAACCCCAGCACACACACTGGACATTGCTTGTTTCTATACTTCATATATTTTTAATATTGGACAAATAATGGAATTATAGGTTAAAACAAATAACCCATTTAACCAACCAAACATTCTGAAAAAACAAAATTGACAAAATATGTAATCATAAATGACAGTATAAATATGCTTGGGGTTTTTATTTAAATTTGGCAACATATCATTGCATAAAATAAATACATTACTTTTTTTTAATTTGTATTTTTTATGTATGTATGTATGGGTGTATTTATTTATTTGTTGTGTGCTTGTTTGTTAATCCAGTACATGAGCAGGTCCAAGGACCTTTTCATTAATGAACCAGGCCAAAATGTCAAAGACAAGACAGTAAAAATAAAAATTCCACAATAACAAAAACTATAAATTAGTGCTGACTAAATAGCAATGAGTCAGTATTTGCAATACAAACAAAGTAATACTCAGGTTGTTCTTCCTGTACTTACAATAATGCATTTGCAAAGTAGTCAGTGTAATCATCATAAAACAATAAGAAGGCATTGACAGTGACAAAAAAGAGACATAAGAAACTAGAGACAATAGTAAGAAAACACAAGTATAATATAAATTAATGTAATATAATATGATATAATGTAATATAACATAACATGATATAACATGGAAGTACAAAGCAATGTATGAAGGCAAAATAGTACATGCCACATACCTCCAAAGCATGGGGCACAATTCCCCGCTCAGGTATAGTAGAAAAGATAAATAAACTGAGAATAAACTAAAATATGCAAGGCATAAACATGACCTACATGGACTGTATATTTGGCGTCCTACAGACTGCTAAGAGGTGACCTGTGTCTGGCATACAAGGCATTATTCAACCCATAACCGATGGGTTTGCTGCACATCAGTAAGTCAAATGGCATTAGAAATACATGGTCTAGGGATCTCAACCTCTTCTACAACATCCAACAGAATGGTTTGGAGGGACAGGTATATCTCGCATGGGATACTGCTGGTGTGGAAGAGACTCCCCATCTACATAAAACAAAGTTCATCCTTATCCACGTTCAATCACAACTTAGATATATGGATGGGAAACAGAACATTTTTCCCAGGACTAACCCCTGTACTACTAATGGACAGAAGTAACTCCTAATTGCTTTATCCCACATAGGTGGTAATCCATTAAGTACGGAAGAAGTAATTAGGGACCTAGGGACCCAAGTTGATAGCAGTCTCTCATTTGAAAACCACGTGGCCAAAGTGATTAGAAAAACATTTTATATAGCCCACCTAATCATGAAGGGATTCACATCTAGATCAGGGGAGGTCATCGTGCCTCTTTACTCATCCCTCATCAGGCCCATAATTGAGTACAATGCCCCTTTTGGGATGTACCTTACCAGACACCTGCAGCAACTGGAAAGACCCCAAAAGTACCTCACCAAGAGGATCAAAGGGCTCAAACAGATGCCATATGCTGCCCGGTTAAAGAAACTCCAGCTCTACTCAGTGGCATACTGCCTGCTCAGAGGCGATCTGTGCCTGACGTATAAAGCCATGTCCAACCCGGAATTAGTGGACATGCTGCACCTCAGAAAATCCAAATCCCATCGAGCTACGCGCTCGAGAGACTTTAACCTCAGCACTGAAATAAATAGGACATGCTGGAGGGACAGATTCATAACCCAGAGGCTCCCTTCACTCTGGAATAAAATCCCAGTCCAGGTTAGGCAGAGTCCCTCATTGACTCTCTTCAAGAGGAATCTTGATGAGTGGATGGGAGATCGTAGGTTTACCCCGGGTATCACTTCTGTGTCACTGTTAGACAGAGGCACAGTATACTAACCTCGAAAAAGTGCATAGCAAAATTCATTTAAAATGGGTGGCGAAAGCCAAACACACTCTGGCTAGGCTTATAAATGCCCTAGGGCAGATAGCCTAGTATGAACCTATGAACCTATGTATGTGTTCACTCAGATGTTCTTCGTCTTCCATTGCTGCAGTCCTGACTATTGGGTATAGTCCGCGTCCCAGTCGGCCCGAATACCAGAGTATAAGGCTGACGTCGGTCATGGCGCCTTAGACTGACGTCAGTACGTCAGGGTACTAATGCGCATGACCGACGTCATTTCCTCAGTCTTTTTTGCCGCATGGTCCGATGCAGAAGCAATTTTGCGAGTGCAGGTTGGCGTTCTGAGATTTTCGAGCGGAGTTTCAGACCGAAACAGAGTTGGCTAAGTAACCCGTTGGGAACATTTTGGTTTTTCTTGCCTCAGTATTTATCCGGATGTCAGAAAAAGTGAATAACTGTATTTCTTGTGGGAAGCAGATACCGCATAGGGATTATCATACATTGTGTATACCTTGTTTAGGGCCTGAGCACGGCGTTGTTGGTTGCGCTCTTGTGCTAGATTTAACAAGCGCACTATTAAGAGGAGGCTAGATTGTGCTAGGTTAGTGTTTGGAAGCGTTGCAATTATAACATGCCGTCGGATGCTCCGGCGCCGCTTCATCAAGAAGCGCAAGGACAAAACAGTGAAGCCTAGGGGTGAGGAACCGGCAGTCCCGGACGTCGGTTCTTTAGTAGGCTCAGTGGAGCCAGAGGTTTTGCCAGGAGTCTCCATGGAGTCTCAGGCTGATACTTTATTGTTACAGGATGTGCCCTCTCAGGAGGTAGGCCAGGCTGAGGGGGCTTCTGAGGTAACTGTTCTTCCCTCTCTTCCCAAGGTAGTTAGGGCCTCTCCTTCTGTTGCCAAAGCTTCTTTTAGAGGTAGGCCAAGTTCAGCTTCTGTGGGGGCTTCTCCTAGCATTTCGGGCTCTGTGCCTAAGAAACATATGCTTAAAATGGCAGAAGATTTGATTACTCTAATTAGAGGTTCTATGCCCCCGCCTGATAAGAGGCCTAGGGTGGAACAGGAGTTTGATAGTTTTGAACAGTGTTCACAGGCTTGAGTCTTCTGTGGAAGACTTACAAGAGTTTCCTACTTATTCTGATTCTGATGTGGATGATTCCACTCCTACAGCTTCTCCTCCTGAGGATTTTTCATTTTCAGAGACTCTTCACTCCATGAGGGAGCACTTTAAATGGGAAGGCCAGGATTACTCTGATTCAGGAAAAGGCTTAGGAATTCTTGTTTTACCCCAGCATAGGCCCTTAGCTATTCCTCCTGTGTTGAATGTGGTGGAGGATGTTTTGCAGAGGCTTCCCTGAACCCTGACTCCTTGCCTCCTGCTCCTGTTAAGCCTGATAGGTATTATAGGGTGCCCGAAGCTCATAAGTATTTGTTTAAGAGTCCTAGGGCGGACCCAGAAACTGTTTCTCAGGGGCCTAAAGGTGTTAAAGCTTCTGTGGTTAAAAATCCTGTACCCTCTGATAAAGAGGCAAGGGCTTTGGATAGGTGGGGTAAGAAAGTGTATACTTCTTCCACTCTAGCCATGAGGGTGTTGAATTGTCAGTTTCACATGCTAAAATATCAGAATTATCTCCTTTCCCAATTGAAATCTAAGGTGGATGCTTTGGCGGAAGGTATTGAGTGTAAAGAATTGCTGGATTTGGTTCATGTGTCTGAACAAGTGGGTAAGCATTCTTTGCAGTGTGGTTTTGATGCTGTTCAGGCCTCCTCGAGGGTGGCTGCTACTAGTTCTGTTCTTCGCAGACATGCCTGGTTGAAGGATCAGAATTTAGCTGAGCATGTTAAGACCAGGATTTTGGATGCTCCTTTACAGTCTGATGTGTTGTTTGGACCGCCTGTGGAAGCAGTTTTAAAGAAAATGGAGGACAAAGCTAAGTCTATGCAGACTGTTAAAGATTTTTTGCAGGTACAGCCTCCGAAGTTTAGTAGAAATTGGCCTGCTAAGGGGTGGACATATCCTGCTTATGGTTCCCAGTCTAGGGGTAGGTCTAGACGTGGTAGGGGCAGGGCTCAAGGTTCATTTAGGCCTAGATCAGAGAGTTCAACTGCTCAGACTTCTGGTGAGGGCAGGGGTCAGTCCTTTCGTAAGCAGACCCAATGACCTGCCTTTTCAGCTGCCAGTGGATTCTCGTCTGGCAGCTCCTTTGGGAGGAAGACTGTCTCTTTTCAAAGAAAATTGGGATTTAATCACTCAAGACAGATGGGTGCTGGATATCATTCATCACGGTTACAGATTTTATTTCCACACAATGCCCCTTTCAAAGGCATGCCAGATGTTCCTCCTCCACAAAGAAAAGAGGCTCACAAGCAAGTTTCTCAGTTACTCCAGATAGGGGCCATTCAGCCAGTCCCTGTGTCAGAAAGGGGCTTCGGATTTTATTCTCGCCTGTTCCTAGTACCAAAGAAGGGGAACATGTGGAGACCAATTTTGGATTTATCTATCCTCAACACTTATCTGGACATTCCCAAGTTCAAGATGTTGACGTTACAACAACTGTTACCTCTGCTGGGCAAGGATCACTGGATGGTAACTTTGGATCTCAAGGAAGCTTACCTTCATGTGCCTATAAGGCTAAGTTGCAGAAAGTATCTGCGGTTTGAACTGGAGATTTTCATTATCAGTTCTCTGCATTGCCCTTTGGCTTATCTACTGCGCCCAGAGTATTCACAAAGGTTCTGGCTCCAGTGATAGCTTACTTCAGGCTTCAAGGCATTCAAATCTATCCTTACTTGGGCGACTGCCTGATTCTGGCTCAAGAAAAGGAAGACCTTCTACAGCATCTGGAATCTGTCATAGCAGTGCTACGATGCCTAGGGTAGCCGGTGAGCGACATAAAGTCCAGCCTACTTCCCTCGCAAGGCATGTGCTTTCTGGGTGTGAGACTGAATACAGCAGCCCAGATGGCCTTTTAACCCCGGACAAACAAAAGAGTCTGTCACTTTACTTCCATCAACTATCTCATCAGTCCGTGCTGACTGCAAGGACAGTCCTTCAAGCATTAGGGTTCATGGCATCTTGTATTCTGGTGCTTCCCAATGCCAAACTGCATATGAGGAAGCTACAATGGTATCTCAAAAATGTATGGACACAGCACTGCCAGGATTTGGACACTGTCATTCAAATAATACCTTGCCTTCAAAAGGAATTCTTGTGGTGGGCTCAGGAATGTCACCTAAACAAGGGACTCTCTGTGACCCGGCCAGAGGCGAGTCAGATTTTAACGACAGATGCCTCGGACACTGCTTGGGAGCTCATCTAAATGGAAAGTGGATACAAGACAAGTGGCCTGCCAGACTACAGCATCTACATATCAACATGAAGGAGATGTTAGCAGTCCAGTTTGCATTGATGGCTTTCAAGGAGTTACTTCTTCCAGGGCAGGTGTTGATTCTAACAGACAACACAACTGTCATGTGGTACATCAACAAGCAAGGGGAACACATTCTTATCCTCTATGCAGGCAAGCAATGATTTTATGGGAGACTGCGTTAAGCCTGCAACTAACTCTTCAGGCAAGGTTTCTGCCAGGAGCACAGAACTCCTAGCAGATGTGTTAAGCAGACAAATCATGGATCCCCACAGTGGAAACTGGATCTTCATGTATTTCAGAAATTGACAGTGTCATGGGGAACTCCAGACATAGATCTGTTAAGCTTCTCCACTAAACCACCAGCTGCCAAAGTATTGCACAAAGGGGTTTCATCACACAGCTTGGAAAGTGGATGCTCTGTCTTTCAGTTGGAAAAACCTTCATGTCTATGCCTTTCCACCTCTGCCTCTTCTTCCAAAGGTATTATTAAAGGTCAGACAAGACAGGCCACGGATGATTTTGATAGCTCCAGATTGGCCTCGGCAACACTGGTATCCACTACTACGGAGTCTGGTAAGGAAGCCTCCATGGCCTTTACCTCTGATTCCTCATTTGTTATCTCAGAAGGATGGTCATCTGCTCAATGTCAAGCTTCACTCTCTTCATCTAACAGCCTGGCATATTCTCTCTTGAAGCACAGCAGGTCTCAACTTCCTCAACAAGTTTTAAATGTGATTATGGAAGCTAGAAGACCTAGTACAACGAAGGTGTACAGACAAATGGAAGAGATTTTTATTTTGGCGTACAGCAAAGAATTTGGAGATTTCTGAGCCTAATTTGAGTGTGGCTCTTCAATATCTTACTGAGTTATTGGGCAAGGTTTGTCCTTCTCTTCCATTAAGATTCATGCTGCAGCAATTTCAGCTCATTATGATTGTGACCCACCTTTGTTTTCGCATCCTTTGTTCAAGCAGTTTCTTAGAGGGCAAAGAATATAAGACCCCCACGTAGAGCTCCTACTCCTGCTTGGGATCTCAATTTTGTGTTGGAAAAACTTACTCTACAACCTTTTGAGCCTGCGGCTACTGCTGAGTTGAAATACTTGTCATGGAAGACTGCTTTTCTGTTGGCCATTACTTCTGCAAGAAGGGTGTCTGAGTTGCAGGCCCTTATGGCAGTAGAGCCATTTTTGATTTTCCATAAGGATAGGGTATCATTACGTACTAATCCTTCCTTTATGCCTAAGGTGGTTTCTAGTGTGGCTTTAAACCAAACTATTCATTTGCCTACTTTTTATGCAGATCCCCAAAATAAAGGGGAAAAGATTTTGCACACTTTAGATGTACACAGGCAATTGAGATATTATTTAAGCAGGACTAAGGATTTTAGGCAGTCTCAGCAGTTGTTTGTTTCTTTTGCCTTGAGTTCACAGGGCAAGCCTGTGTCAAAACAAACTATCTCGCGGTGGATTGGCTTTTGCATTGCATTTTGTTATTCCCATCATGGCAAGGAGATTCCAGCTGGGATTAGGCCTCATTCCACTAGGGCTACTGCCACTTCAACAGCATTTCTAAGGGGGGTGGCAACTAAGGATATTTTGGAAGCAGCTACTTGGAGTTCAGTGCATACTTTCTCTAAGCATTATCATCTTCCTATCTACTCTAAGTCTAGGGCTGGCTTTGCCACTGCTGTTTTGCAAGGCATGTTATCAGCTCCTACTTCCTTATAATTTGCCAGCCTCCCTTTCCTCTGCTTTGGGATTCTACCCAATAGTCAGGACTGCAGCAATGGAAGGCGAAGAACATAGTACAGTTTTGTACCTACCATAAATGTAGATGTTCGAGGATTCCATTGCTACAGTCAATTCTCCCTCCTTCCCTCTATGTTTAGGGGTGGTTGTGTAGGTGAGTTTACATGCTTATATTTTTGTATATATTGTTGTATATATTGTACATGTTTTTGGTGCAGGTTTTTGGGACTTGTCTTTTGGGTCTTCTGACATCTGGGGCAAGAAAAGACTGAGGAAATGGCGTCGGTCATGCGCATTAGTACCCTGGCGTACTGGCGTCAGTCTAAGCGCCATGACCGGCGATCATACTCTGGTATTCGGGCCGACTGGGACGCGGACTATACCCAATAGTCAGGACTGCAGCAATGGAATCCTCGAACATCTACATTTATGGTAGGTACAAAACTGTACTTTATCTATGGTATGATCGCAGATATTCTTACTAGGGGTACTATATAATTATTGACCATGAGATGAGTAAGGTCAAGTCTCTAGCAAAATGGGATAGGTTAATTCGAACAAAAAAATAAAAACTGACTAGGCTTACAATGGCCCTCAAGGGCAGTTAACCCAGTACTTACCTATGAACAAAGTTTGGGTATATGTAGCTAACTTAAGGATGTACTCAGCTTTATTTAGTAATAGTGCTCTTAATGCTGTTGCTGGCATGTTTCACAACCTAGAATCTGTTGCATAGCCAAATTGCAACCGTGTGGATAACATAAGAGGTTTACATTTTTTTTAACAAAACCTGGGGATAGTATTAAAATCCTTGGCCAGATTGGGATAAACAGTGTACAATGAGTGATCACTGCCACAGTCTCTGTAACATTTAGAAAGAAGCTTACTATGTTCAGGAAACAGGAACTTCCATTCACATAACCAAACTGATTGCCTTGTTCTGCATAAGTGGGTTCTGCTATGAGGTGCTCCATGGCTTTGCATATACGGTTGATGAGGCTAATGGGGTCATAATTGCCTGGCTCCTCTCTTTTTAATTTCTTTAAGTCTTTTGGGTTTCTAATACCATGACAGGAATGGACCCCATTCCTAAGTCAAAGTACGATTAAAGTTCATAAAATTAGTATTGTTTCACTCTTTTTGATGTTAGCCAAAAGTGCTCTTTGCATCACCCGCAATGTGCCCAGTAATGACTCCTTCTGCAATTCATACGGTGTTACATGAATTGGTAACAAACATATCTAAATACGATTGTAAATTCTTTTTTTTAAGACCCGTTGCTCCTACTACTACTGGAACTGTCTGGGTATCTTCCTTCCACATGGCTCTTGTTTCTGCCTGCAGATCAAGGTATTTTATGACTTTGTGCCTCTCTGTACGCAAGACACTATAGTCACTAGGTGTGGCAATTTCAGTGATTAATGCTACTTTTGTCTTCTTTTCTTGGACCACTATATCCGGTTTTCTAGCGTCTATCTTTTGGACTGTTGGTATTGGGTGATCCCATGTGATGTAAACTTCATCAGTTTCTATGATTCTCTGTGGCTCATGTTTCCAATGTTTTTCAGCCACTTCGATACCATAATGTTTGCATGATCTCCAGTGCAACAGTCTCGCCACATTATTATGCCTTTCAGTATACAGTCCCTCTGCCATTAGAGTGTCGCAACCAGCAAGAAGGTGTGTGACTGTTTCCAGTTCAGTTCCACAAAACCTACATATCTGTTTCTCCTACATGTTCAATGGACTTAGTAAACCAGCGTGTACATAGCCCACTATCTTGGGCTGCCAATATTAACCTTTCATTTCTTGCTGTAAATTCACCTCTCCTTAACCATTCCTGAGTTTGTTCTTGATCAACATGAGGCTTTTCCAGAAGTTTTTATACTTGCGACTATATTTATGTTTTTTATGTTATTAATAATTAATAATTATTATTATTATTGTTTTTTTATATTATGTTTATGTTTTTTCCACATTTCTTGCCTTCTCATCTGGTCCTTCACCTTATATTCTTTCTTTTGTTTTTTAGCGCATTCAGTTGCTACCTGGTTTTTATCCACTTCTGGTTTGATTTCTATTTCTGCTTGACGCTGATATGCTTCTGCTAAATTAATTAATTAATTCATCTTAGATTTATTCTCCTCATGTTTCAAAACTTTCACTACATTTGGATCTTGTGAGGTCAGTAAATATGTGTGGAGTCCCACGATTGCAGTACATGTAAGATTGTACATGTAATCAATTTCAAGGAGGCCCATCCCTCCTTCAGAACGGGGAATATATAATCTTAGTATACACTGATTTTTATAAATCATTTGGTGAGCATGAAGCATCCTTCTTGTTTTGATATCCAATCTATTCAACACTTTTTGGGGCCAGTCAATCACTCCAAAACTATAAGTTAGGACAGGAAGAGCAGTTTGATTTATAGCTTGGATCTTGTTCCTAGGTGTCAATGCTGTTTTCAGGATTAAAGTCTTCTAAAGTACTCCTTACTAAGCTTTATTTGCATTTGTTCATGTTTTATTGCTGATCTTTCATCAATTCCCAAGTATTTATACACCCCCTCTTGCTCAAGTTCTTTTATATCACATTCTTGTCCCAAACTGATGTTTTCTTGGTGCTGCAATTTTCCTTTTTTGAAGGTTGCTTTTGCACATTTATCAAGACCAAATGACATTCCAATATCATTTGAAAATGTTTTGACAACAGCTGTGCTTTCAGTTCCTTATCTGATGAGCTATACAATTTTAAATCATCGACCAAGACAAGATGAGAAGTCATTAGACTTTGTTGTTTTCTAGAAGCCAAATTGTAGCCATGGCCTAAGCTGTTAAGTAAACAGCTTAATGGATTAATGGCAAGGCAGAATAACAAGGGTGACAGAGAGTCACCCTGGAATATCCCCTTTGAATTTTTATCCCTGGGATTATAATCTGTCCTTTATCATGGCTTAATTGCAAAGTGGTCTGCCACCGTGTCATAGTTACTGTAATGTAGTCAGTCAGTGTAGGGACGTATCTTATACATTTTTAAACACTCTTTTATCCGTGAATGTGGGATACTATCAAATGCTTTTTTTGTAGTCAATCCATGCCATACTTGGGTTCTTCCCCTTCTTACAATTCTCCACTATAACTTTGTTTAACAACAAATGGCCCTTTGTTCCATATGACTTTCTTTTGTTCTACTGCCATGATTGAGTTTTCTTCTAAATGACTATAAACTCTGTTGGCGTCAATTTCCATGTATAGTTTGTACATCATCAAAAGACGAGTCATTGGTCTATAATTTTTAGGGTGTCTTGCAGATTCACTCTGAAGTAAGAGCATTGTTTTTCCCGTTGTTAACCAGTACAGTGTGTGCTCGGGGTGTGCATGTAATTAGTTCATATTCATGGCTAAATCCTCTTGCAAAGAAGTTAATACTTTAAGCCAAAAATTAGGTACTGCATCTGGGCCACCTGTGTGTAAGCAAGTCACAGTAGATGCGTTCTAGGCATCAGGCACAAATCCTGTGAATAGGCTGAAGGTGAAAAGTTTAAGTGGCGATTCATATACTACAGACTTGGCACTGATGAGAATGCAGTCCTGTTATGTTGTCTGGTCCCATGGAGGTGATGTTCATCGTGTTTCACTGTTGCAGTCATTACTCTTGGATTATCCTGCTGGCAGGCTACCTGCAGTCGGCCTGAATTCCAAAGTCCTGGTCCAGCGTCGGTTGCTGTCTCCCCTTCCCTGACGTCAGTGCGCCAGGGCTATAAAAGATGCAGCCGACGCCATTTTCTCCAGTCTTTCTTGCCACGCGGTGCCCGAAGCAAAAGCAGTTCGCAAGTGCCAGTCGGCCGACTCCTGAGACTTTCAAATCTGAATTTCAGAACCGAAGTCTTCATTAAAGCTAAGTACCCCATTGGGGAAACTTTTTTCTTGCTCCAGACCGATGTCAGAAAAAGTTAACAATTGTATTTCTTGTGGGAAGCAAATACCTCATAAGTATTTTCACTCTTACTGTATTCCTTGCCTAGGCCCTGACCAAGAAGTTGCTAGCTGTCGGTTTTGTGCTAGATTTAACCAACGCACTATTAAGCGTCGGTTCGATTTTGCATTTCATTACTTTGGCCGAAGGTTTAATTATATAATGCCGTCGGAACAGCTAACGACTGGAGTTTACAAAAAACGCAAGGACAAGGAAAAGGATAAGCATCCGAGGTCCAAAACTGACGACGAGGCCTCCGTTAGGCCAGTCGCCGGTTCTCAGTGAGGTGCTTTCGCAGCCCCTGGCACCCGCTACCTCAGAGCCACAGGCCGCTTCCGACTCCCACGTGGAGCCGACTGGGCCTCTGGATACTCAAGGTATTGGACACTCGGAAATCATTCCCTCAGATGGGTCCGGAGCCGCTGAGCAGGCATCAGCTTCTGAGGGTGTCTTCAGACCTACACAGTTATATGTTAAACCATCTTCAACTTCAAAGACAAAGACTAAAGCAGCTCTAAAGACAAAGAAACAAGTACAGCATTCTCCTACTCAGACTTCCATGCCTAACAAACAGATGCTTAAAATGGCCGAAGATCTAATTACTTTGATCAGGGGTTCCCATCCCCCTCCTGATAAAAGGCCTAGGCAAGAGACAGAATATGATTCTTCTGATCAGGTTTCTATTTCCTCTGATTCCTCTTCTGAACAGGATTATTCTGTTCCTCCCTATGAGGATTCTGATGCTGAAGAATCTATTCCTTCAGCCTCTCCTCCTGAGGATTATTCTTTTGGGGAAACCCTGCATACCATGAGGGAGCATTTCCACTGGGAGAGCCAAGATTGCTCAGAATCTAAGAAAAGGCTCAGAGACTTTCTGCTTCTTCCTCAGCACAGACCCCTTGCTAGTCCACCTGTTCTAGACATTGTAGATGATGTATTTTCAGAGTCCTGCCTGTCCCCTGTCTCTTTACCCCCTGCAACCTGCTAAGCCAGACAGATACTACAGGGTCCCAGTTTCTCATAAATTCCTATATAAAAACCCCGCTGCTGACCCAGAAAGTATATCTCAGGGTCCCAAAGGGGTCAAAGCTTCCACTGCAAAAAACCCTGTCCCCTCTGATAGGGATTCTAGGGCACTGGATAGATTGGGGGAAAAAGTTTACACTTCTGCTACCTTGGCTGTAAGGGCTTTAAATTGTCAGTTTCATATGCTTAAATATCAGCAATACTTAATGTCACTGTTTAAACAGAAAATGTTGCCAAATTCTGAAAGTTCAGAGAACAAGGAAATGCAGGATTTATTGCATGCAGCTGAACAAGTGGGAAAGCATACTTTGCAATGTGGTTATGATTCACTGGAGGCCTCTTGCAGGGCCGCTGTTACAGGTTCTGTTATTAGAAGGCATGCTTGGTTAAAGGAACAGAATCTGCCTGATCATGTTAAAGCAAAATTATTAGATGCTCCTTTACAGCATGATACTTTGTTTGGTGCTAAAGCAGAAGAGGTGTTGAAGAAAATGGAGGATAAAGCGAAATCCATGCAGACAGTTAAGGATTTCTTACAGGTACAGCCACCCAGATTTAGCAGGAACTGGCCTTCAAAAAATTGGTCCTTTCCAGTGTCAGACAGGCCACAGAGAGGCAGATACAGACGCCCCAGAGGCAGATCTCAGCCCCAAGGCTCATACAGGCCTAAACAATGGGGTGCTCCTACCTCCAAAAGCGGAGAAGACAAATCACAACCTTACAGGAAACGGTCCCAATGATTTTCCTCTGCCAGATCCAAGCACTTTTCTTTTGGCAGCCCCCTTGGGGGGGAAACTAGCACTTTTTTCACCAAATTGGCAAATGATTACCCGAGACAAATGGGTCTTGAACGTAGTGTCCCAAGGCTACAGGTTCCATTTTCACACCCTACCAAGGGCAAAAAGTATGCCAGACCTGCCACACAATCAATGGGCGGAGGCACAAAAGCAAATTACAGCCCTCATGGATATGAGGGCCATTCAACAAGTACCACAACAAGAGCAGGGGCAAAGAATTTACTCCAGACATTTCTTAGTGCCCAGAAAGGACAAAACCTGGAGACCAATATTGGACCTGTCTATACTAAACACGATGTCCTTCATGGATGCATCTGCAGTCATAACAACTGGGTTGTCCTGTCGTCAGGCAGCCCTTCAGTCGGCCGGATTCCAAAGTCCGGGTCCGGCTTCGGCTGATGTCGCACTTCACCCGACGTCATCTCTGTTGGTCTTCGGGTATAAAGGCATCAGCCGACGCCATTTTCCTCAGTCTTTCTTGCCGCGTGGCGCCTGAAGCAGAAGCTGTTCACAAGTGCCGGTCGGTCGGATCCAGAGATTACTTCTACCGAATACTACTTCGAAGACTTCTAAAGCTAAGTACCCCGTTGGGGACTCTTTCTTGCCTCAGCCGATGTCAGAAAAAGTTAATAATTGTTTAACCTGTGGGAAACAAATACCTCATAAAGATTTCCACTCTTATTGTCTGCCTTGTTTAGGCCCAACCCACGACGTAGCAGCCTGTTCGGCCTGTGCTTCTTTCAACCGACGCTTAGGCGTCGGTCGGAGTTTGCAGAACAGTTTTTCGGTTCTGACTTTGCGTACATTATGCCGTCGGATCCCCCGACTCCCCAATCTGCCAAAAAACGCAAAGATAACGACCGACACTCGCGGTCCGCGGTTTCGGCGAAACCATGGTTAAGCAAACGCGAGTGTCTCGGTTTCGGCGAAACCGAGAAAACTGATCAAAGTACAGCTGAATCTATCTCTACAACTGAGGCCCTGCTACCACTCTTGAATCGGCCTCAGAAATTTTATCCACTACGGTGGTTGCCACTGACTTATCAGACACCATTCCCTTGGATGTCTCTACCCCAGCACGTGGTGCTGCTAGGCCTCCAGCAGCCATGTCCATTAAGGCCTTCGCCAGGGCTAAAGCAGCCAAGACTACTAAAACAGTGCCTGTTAAACCCCTACAACCAGACCCTCTTCTAGTTCTCAAATGCTTACTCTGGCAGAAGATTTAATTTCATTAATTAGAGGATCTCAATCTCACCCAGACAGGGCCTCTCAGCCCCAGAGAAGAGACCTAGGGCAGAGCCCCCTGAGCCAGTGTCCTCTGATGATTCTGCCGATGAATCAGACATAACTGACCAGCCAGAGGCTCCTTTCTCCAATTTTGAAGATTCTGATGCTGAAGAATCCATTCCAGCTGCTTCCCCACCAGAAGAATTCTCCTTTGGGGAAACCTTACATGCCATGCGAGCAGTTCCAATGGCAGCAACAGGATTTTTCAGACTCCAGAAAAGACTTAGGACCTTTCTGCACCTTCCACAGCACAGGCCCTTAGCTATACCTCCTGTTCTCTCTGTGGTGGATGATGCTTTCAATGATGTCTGCTCCGCTCCAGCTTCTTTACTCTCAGCCGCTGTCAAACTTGACAGATTTTACAGGGTCCCAGATATTCATCACCCCCTTTACACGGCCCCACTTGCAGACCCGAAACTATATCCCAGGGTCCCAAGGCAGTAGCCGCGACCATAGCTAAAACCCTATTCCTTCTGAAAGGGAAGCAAGGTCATTAGACAGATGGGGTAAAAGGTCTACACTTCAGCTACTCTCTCAGCTAGAGCTTTAAACTGTCAGTTTCACATGATACAATACCAAGAGTTTATGCTTGATCAGTTAACTAAAAAGCTAACCACTGATGAATCTCTTGATAAGAAATATGTATTAGAAATGGTAAATAACATACAACAGGTTAGTAACCATTCCTTAAAATGTGGCTATGATGCACTGGAGGCTTCATTTAGATCAGCCATGACTGGCACAGTGATAAGAAGGCATGCATGGCTAAAGGAGCAAGCTCTACCGGATCATGTTAAAGCTAAGTTGCTAGATGCTCCTATGGATAAGACAAGTTTGTTTGGTACACCTGCCCAGCAGGTTATGAAGAAAATGGAAGAAAAGGCAAAATCTGTTCAAACGGTTAAAGATTTCTTGCAGGTTCAACCCCAAGGTTTAGCAGGAACTGGCCTGCCAAAAATTGGTCCTTTCCTGACTCCACAAGATCTCAAAGGGGCAGGAATAGGCGTTCCAGAGGCAGAAACCAATCCAGAGGAGGTGCCTACAGAGGCGACAGTGGCAAGGTAACAACAGAGGCACAGACACAACCACTGCCACTACATCAACACAACCACAGTGACTTAACCTAAATCCACCTACCAGGGAACAAATAGCAGCTCCTCTAGGCGGAAAGTTAACCTTATTTTCAAAGAACTGGCACTATATAACAAAAGACAAGTGGATTTTACAAACCATAGATCAAGGTTACGGTTCCACTTCCACACTTTACCAGTCAAAGAGGAATGCCAAATCTACCTCCAAATCAAAAACAGAGGCTCTACAACAGATAATGGAGTTAGCAAACATGAGAGCTGTGGAAAGAGTGCCAACAGCAGAGCAAGGAAAGGGTTCTACTCCAGACTATTCCTAGTTCCAAGAAAGGAAAAAAGTTGGAGACCAATTCTCGACCTGTCCACCTTAAATACATACATCATTGTCCCAAAATTCAAAATGCTGACCCTACAGCAACTTCTTCCCATGCTGGGCAAGGAGTGTTGGCTGGTAACTCTAGATCTCAAGGAGGCATACCTGCACGTCCCCATTCGACCAATCTGCAGAAGATACCTCAGATTTCTTGCAGGATCAGAGCACTATCAATTCTCAGCATTGCCCTTTGGCTTATCTACTGCGCCCAGAGTATTCACAAAATGCCTGGCATCAGTAATTGCCCATTGCAGACTACAGGGAATTCAAATTTACCCATACCTGGACGACTGCCTGCCTGCTACAAGGGGACAACAAAAGCAAGCTGACAACAGATTTACAAAGGGTCATTTACTTGCTACAAGCACTGGGATACACAGTCAATTTACAAAAGTCAAGGCTGATACCATCCCAAACAAGGACATTCTTGGGCGCGGAATTGGACACAGTAAAACAAATGGCATTCCTAACTACAGAAAAACAAAAGGAACTCCCTCTTTACTTCTTGGCACTAACAAAACTGAACAAGTTAACAGCAAGAAAAGTACTGCAGGCCTTGGGCTTCATGGCATCATGCATAATCTTGGTCCCATTTGCCAGACTACATATGAGAAAACTACAGTGGTACCTAAAGAATTTATGGTCCCAACACAGACACAGCCTAGAAACAGAAATCCCACTAATTCCATGCTTAAAACAGGAGTTCCTATGGTGGGCTCAGGCATGCCAGTCAAACCCAGGCCTACCCTTTCGCAGAAGTCAAGCAAGCCAGACCATCACAACAGGCCTTCAGACCTAGGATGGGGGGCCCACATGCTGGACAAATGCGTGCAAGGATTGTGGACACAGGATCAACTTCACCTGCACATCAACCTAAAAGAAATGCTGGCAGTAAAACTGGCAATCCAAAAGTTCAGACCATTTCTCAAAGAGGGCCAGTTGATGATAAGGACAGACAACACCACAGTCATGTGGTACATCAACAAACAGGGAGGCACTCATTCATACCCCTATGCAGAATGACTTTGGAGCTGTGGACCCTGGCACTCAGCTACAACATCCAGTTACAGGCAATATTTGTACCGGGAAAAGAAAATACTCTAGCAGACATATTAAGCAGAACCACATCGGATGCCCACGAATGGAAGCTGCACCCGGACATCTTCAAGACCATCTCAAAGAAATGGGGAATGCCTCAGATAGATCTATTCATCACCTCTCAATCACCAGCTCAAAAATTCTGCACAAGGACATTCCACCCACTAGCATGGAAAGTGGATTCGCTCTCCTTCAGCTGGAAAGGCCTAACAGCATATGCATTCCCACCTCTTCCCTTGATACACAAAGTACTACTAAAAATCAAGGAAGAACGTCCAAGGATAATCCTGATAGCTCCAAACTGGCCAAGACAACACTGGTACCCACTGCTGAGGAGCATGTCTCGGAACAATATGTGGCCAATACCCTGATGCCTTTGATGCTAACTGAGAACAACTACAGCATCATACATCCAAACCTAAAAGCGTTGCAACTGACTGCATGGAACATCACATAGCAGCAGCTAATCCAGAACTTTCCCAAAGAGTTAAAGACATTATTCTTGAAGCACGCAGACCTTCAACAAGAAGGAACTATGCTGGAAAATGGAAAAGGTTTGTCATTTGGAGTACTGAAAGAGGAAAAGATGTGTCAAACATAGATATGCCTAACATTCTGGAGTATCTGGCCGAACTTCTTCATTCAGGCCTATCCTACTCCTCCATCAAGATACATGCATCAGCTATTTCTGCAGAATACAGCTTTGATCCACCTGTTTTTTCGCACCCTTTGCTCAGGCAGTTCCTCAGAGGAATCAAGAATGTAAAACCTCCAAGGAAACCACCATTACCAGCTTGGGACTTAAACTTTGTGCTAGAAAAGTTGACACTATCACCCTTTGAACCAGCAGCAACAGCAGACCTACAACAGCTGTCATGGAAAACTGCTTTCCTACTGGCAATTACTTCAGCAAGGAGGGTTTCAGAACTACAGGCCTTAATGGCAGTGCAACCCTTCGTAATCTTCCACCAAGATAGAGTGTCCATGAGGACTAATCCTACATTTATGCCTAAGGTGGTATCCAGAGTGTCTTTAAACCAGGCAATCCACCTACCTACCTTCTTTCCCAACCCACAAAACAGAGGGCAAAGAATACTGCATACCTTGGATGTACATAGACAGCTACGCTACTACTTGGACAGAACAAAAGTAGCAGAAAGACTGACCAACGTTTGGGTAGCCTATGCAACAGGAAGGGAAGGAAAAGCTATTTCCAAACAGACAATCTCCAAATGGATAGGAAATTGCATACGATTCTGTTACTCCTTCCATGGAAAACCAATTCCACAGAACATAAGACCTCATTCTACAAGGGCAACAGCCACTACCACAGCCTTCTTACGAGGAGTGGCAACCAAAGACATTATTGAGGCGGCTACTTGGACCTCCGTGCATACATTTGCCAAGCATTATAATTTGCCTCTATATTCCAGATCCCGAGCAGGGTTTGCCACTGCTGTACTGCAAGGGATCCTAAACACACCATAATCTACTTTTATCCTCCTCCCCTAGTTGGCTATGGTATTCTACCCAGTTGTTATGACTGCAGATGCATCCATGAAGGACATAGTACAGTTTTGTACCTACCATAAATGTAGATGTCCGAACTGGATAGCATCTGCAGTCAGGATTACCCTCCCTCCTTCCCCTCTGTGGTACTCCTAGGGTGTTTACCCTCCTAAAGCTAGCTGGTGGGGGGAGTCTTTTATGGTGTATTTGTTTGTATATATGTACATACATGATTATTTTTGTGTTTACCTCTATCTTTTTGGAAACATTGGCATCTATCCAAATTTTAGCCTTCAAGAGGGCTACTGGCATCTGGGGCAAGAAACACTGAGGAAAATGGCGTCGGCTGATGCCTTTATACCCGAAGACCAACAGAGATGACGTCGGGTGAAGTGCGACATCAGCCGAAGCCGGACCCGGACTTTGGAATCCGGCCGACTGAAGGGCTGCCTGACGACAGGACAACCCAGTTGTTATGACTGCAGATGCTATCCAGTTCGGACATCTACATTTATGGTAGGTACAAAACTGTACTTTTCTGGAGGTTCCAAAATTTAAGATGTTGACTCTACAGCAGCTACTGCCCTTGCTGGTTAAGAAGGCTTGGCTCGTAACTTTGGACCTAAAAGAGGCATACCTGCATGTCCCAATCGGACAGTCTTGCAGAAGATACCTCAGATTCATAGCTGGCTCAATGCACTACCAATTCTCTGCACTGCCCTTTGGCGTATCTACTGCGCCCAGGGTCTTCACAAAATGCCTGGCACCAGTAATTACATTTTGCAGACAGAGGAATTCAAATATATCCCTACTTGGACGACTGCCTTATTCAAGCAGAGAACAAAGACATTCTTCTAAAGCATCTGGCGTTTGTAAAAAGATTACTAATTTGCCTAGGGTACACAGTAAACAAAAAGAAATCAAAACTAGCACCCTCTCAAGAGATAATATTCCTGGGTGCAAGCTTAAATACAACTGCCCAGATGGCTTATCTTACGCCAGACAAACAAAGGCAACTGACTTCTTCAAAAAGTTGGCAACAAAGACCCAGTTATCTGCAAGGAAAATCCTGCAGGCCTTGGGCTTCATGGCATCCTGCATTCTACTAATTCCATATGCCAGACTGCATATGAGGAAACTACAATGGTATCTAAAAAGTGTTTGGACTCAGCATTGCCACAGCCTGGAGACAGTAATTACCCTAATTCCCTACCTGCAACAGGAGTTTCGATGGTGGGCACAGGCCTGTCACCACAACAAGGGTCTGCCATTCCCTTTACCCACAGCCAGACAGACACTGACAACAGATGCATCAGATTATGCCTGGGGGGCCCATATGGCAGGAAAATATATTCAGGGGAAATGGCCTGCAAGCCAGATGCATCTTCACATCAATCAAAAAGAGATGCTAGCTGTTCAGAATGCCCTGACAGCTTTCAAGGATCTACTTCATCCAGGACAGCTACTGATAAAGACGGACAATACTACGGTCATGTGGTACATAAACAAGCAGGGAGGCACACATTCTTACCCCCTCTGCAGACAAACAATGACCTTATGGGACACAGCATTGACTTGTCAAGTTCACCCGCAAGCATGATTCCTGCCAGGAAAAACAAATACTCTGGCAGATGAACTAAGCAGAAACCTCATGGATGCCCACGAGTGGAAACTGGATCCACAAGTCTTCAACATGATAACAAGGAAATGGGGATGCCCAGATATAGATCTATTTGCCTCCCCTCACAACTGCCCATTACAGAGATTTTGCACAAGGATTTATCACAAACAAGCATGGAGAAGTGGACACCCTATCCTTCAGCTGGAAAAATCTAACGGTATATGACTTTCCTCCATTGCCTCTCCTTCCCAGGGTACTCCTAAAGGTCAGACAAGAGAAGCCAAAAATGATACTGATTGCACCAGACTGGCCACGCCAGCACTGGTACCCAATCCTAAAGAACTTGTCTCAAGGTCCAGCATGGATATTGCCTCAAACATCTCACTTGCTGACCCAACAAAACAATCAGATCCTGCACAGCCAACTCAGGACCTTAAATCTGGCAGCATGGTGGATAATGTAGCCCTTCAGAACACTCCTCTTTCAAAAGCTGTTATGGATGTTATCTTGGAGGCCAGGAGACCCAGTACCAGAAAATCTTATGCAGAAAAGTGGAAGAGATTCTGTGCTTGGAACCAGGAACAAGGCATTGACACATATGTACCAAATATCTCTTAGATTTTACAATACCTAACTGAGATGCTGGACAAAGGCCTTTCCTTTTCATCAATTAAGATTCATGCCTCTGCCATTTCAGCCCATTACAATACGGAACCACCTATCTTTTCTCATCCTTTAATAAGGCAGTACCTCAGAGGGGCCAAAAACATCAGGCCTCCAAGGAGAGCACCAATTCTGGCATGGGACCTCAATTATGTCTTGGAGAAACTCACACTGCCTCCTTCTGAGCCTGCCTCAGCAGCTGATATAAAATTCTTATCCTGGAAAACAGCTCTGCTCCTAGCAATAATCTCTGCAAGAGGAGTCTCGGAGTTACAAGCACTCATGGCTGTGGAACCTTTTATCATTTTTCATCCAGACAGCGTTTCTCTGAGGACAAACTCAACATTTATGCCTAAGGTGGTGTCCAGTATGGCCCTCAACCAAACCATTCACTTGCCTACCTTTTATCCAAACCCACAGAACAAGGGTGAGAACATTTTGCATTCTTTGGACATACACAGGCAGCTACACTTCTACTTGGACAGAACTAAAGCTTTCAGAAAGACTGAGCAACGTTTAGTGTCATCTGCTGCAGGATCACAAGGAAAGGCTATCTCAAAACAGACTATTTCTAAATGGATAGCCCATTGAATCCATCTCTGCTATTCTCAGCATGGCAAATCAGTGCCTAAGGGCATTAGGCCTCATTCTACTAGAGCAGCAGCCACTTCAGCAGCCTTCCTCAGAGGAGTACCAACCAAAGACATCTTAGAGGCTGCAACTTGGAGTTCAGTGCACACTTTTACAAAGCACTACCACTTACCTCTTTACTCTAAATCCAGAGCAGGCTTTGCCACTGCAGTTCTGCAGAGCCACATAGCCTCTCCTAATCCTATTTAGCCCAGCCACCCATCCTCAGCTTTGGGATTCAACCCAAGAGTAATGACTGCAACAGTGAAACACGATGAACATAGTACAGTTGTGTACCTACCATAAATGTAGATGTTCAAGTGTATTCACTGTTGCAGTCCAGATTACCCTCCCACGTCCCCCTTTATTTTGCTGGGGTTTATCTGTACTTCTCTATTCTATACAACCTATGTGGTGTATTTGCTTGTAGATGAAGGAAATGTTTCTTTACTGCATGTATGTTTATGGCATTATATATTTAGTCTACCCTTTTGGGGGCACTTGACATCTGGGGCAAGAAAAACTGAAGAAAATGGCGTCGGCTGCATCTTTTATACCCCTGGCGCACTGACGTCAGGGAAGAGGCGACAGCAACCGACGCCGGACCAGGACTTTGGAATTCAGTCCGACTGCGGGTAGCCTGCCAGCAGGATAACCCAAGAGTAATGACTGCAACAGTGAATACACTCGAACATCTACATTTATGGTAGGTACACAACTGTACTTTACTTTTAGCCTTTGGCAGGGATTTTAAGGTTTTGTCCATGGTAAATTCAAGGTAAACCAAAAGTTTAGGAATACTGCGAGTAACAATGTGAGCCAAGTTAGCACATTAACCCATACTGGGATCATTCAGAAGAATTGTGGGTGCTTCATAATACTTTATTCACTGACCTCATGCTGATCTTCATCTACCCCAGGCAGCATTTCTTTGTTCACAATGTCTATCAATCTCAACAAGCCTCACAAATCTTTCTCCAAACCATGTTTTGGGACCAAAGGGGATACCGGGACGCTGCAGGACAGCATCATATTGCTGCTGTGGAAGCTAAAAAGGTTTTGTTATTTTATGCCCCAACTCTCCTCACTTATGCACCCATACTATCCAGGGATGGTCTTGCTGGTGTATTATCCCACTTTCACAGCAACTCCTCCAGTGCCGTGACTTCCTGAAGACAATTCCCTCCTGAGCATTCCTAGCATCCACATACTTACCTTTGCACTGCCTCAGAAGTTCGAGCCACTGCATGAATCTGAGTTGACCTGGTCATAATCAGGGCTTTACTTGTTCAAAATCAGGGCTTTATCACTCTTAATTATTTTGGTTAGATGGGTTGCAAGTGATTACCCAAATCAGGCTGAACAAATGAATAAATACATTAGAAATGAAAGACAATTTGCACACTTTATAAGGCAGCAGGCTAAATTATTAAAGATTAACTATGTTAAGTCATAACTGCTCAAATTACAAACTTACAGAGACAGGGAGTAGATGTAGAACATGGACATAAAGATCAGACTTGTGAATTATTAATGCAAGACACTGTAGAACTAACTATTGGTGTCATTCTTTAGTAACTGATTGCAATAAGACTCACTTTCAAAGAGCATAAAATATGCATACAAAACATCTGTCAATGGGGCTATAATTCACAATATACCTTTTTATACAGGGTATATGAGGACCCTAACACTGTCAAGAGGAAACAATGTGTTGATTTCATTTGGGAATAAGTAAAGCTCTTAGAAGGAAACAGGTTCTCTTTCAAAGTATCTATGAGTCGCGTTCAGGCTGCTTACCTCTTGACTGTCCAGAATTTAACAGGAAAGCCAATATCGAGATTTTGGCCTCTTATTTTTAGTCTATTGCTTGTAAAAGGTGTGTTTTTTCTGGCAAATCATTGAATGAAGTCACTAAATTATGACATGTTTAAGTTTCAAACTTGATATTCTTCAGAAAGCCTAAGCTAATGAAAAATCTTCAATTTTGAAGGCATGTTCACTATCTATAGTTCAGTTGTGTTTATATAAGGCATTGTTATCTAAGTGTCTTTTTATATCAGAAAGATGTGCACAGATTACCTTTGTTAATTTATGATTGGTCTTGCCTGTGTAAAAACATGGACATTTCACACATGTCACAAGATAAACAACATTTTCAGTATAGTAAGTTGCAGGAGTTTTAAATATAAATTATTTTCCCATAGTGGGATGTATAAAACCTACACCAGTCTCAGTCCTATCACAAAACAGACATCATAGCATGGTTTTATTCCATAACTATTTCCAACAATCATCTTAGAAAAGATCTTTATAACGCAATTTGTTTCTAATTCCTTTCCTTTCCTTTTTATATATAAAATTGGAGTCAGTCCAGCTAATGAAAACATTTAGTAGACAAAATCAGTATGGCTCAATTACTCCTAATAATATTCTTTTTCTGTGCATTGGAAAATAATTTTGTACTTGAAAGCTTTGCTACAATAAATCAGTTGTTTCATCCATTTTATTATTCAGAGTTCTCAGTCTGCTGTTATTTGTGGTTAAACTTTACTTTGTGAGCTACATTTAGCGGTGTTACCTGCATTGCTGTTGATATCTTACTATATGGTGTTTGTTTACATTTGCTGACTGAGACTATCCAGCTGGAAGATTTCATTTTCAAGTAAGTTCCAGAGAAATCTGCTCCAAACCTACACAAAATGTGCAGTTAAACATAAATAGACATACAGATACAAGATACACAATTAATTATGTATAAAGATTAACTGAGAAACACAAGTGTAGCTAAACTAAAGACAGTTCATACCTATTTATTTGTAAACAAGCAAACAACTGGCTGAGGAAATATATAGTTTGTTTCTGCTTACTAATTGTAAATATTTGAATTAGAAGGTCAAGTGAAAAATGGACATAAAAGTATATCAGATCCACAGCTACATTTACATTATCTGGGGAAATGGTCCTTTAAGGAACACTTAAATGCACAGTACTTAAGACAGATCTTATACTAAAGGGAGGATTATTCCAAACCTTGCCTATGTAGTTCAGACAGAATGCATCTCCATACCTTTCTGTGGCTTTAGATGAAAGTATAACATTACTCACCAAAATGTATGCTAGGTTGGTGTGATAGCCAGTGCCAGACACGTAAATGTGTAGAAGATTAATAGGGCAAAGGGCAAAGTTTCACTATATGTAGGATAGGAAACACTTAAATTCAATGCAGTTTAAACTACACAGTGAAAGACAATGATGTATTTTTCCATGATGGCCTGGAGCAAATCGTTGCATTCTGTTATTATTTAGTTATTGACATTTGATTACTGGGAAAATCTGAATGGGTAGGAGACCATTTTCCGCAGAGACCAGGGGAAGAAAAGCTCCAATAGTATTACAAAACATTTTAAGAACAATAATTTTACAACCTTTAAAAATAATGCAAAAAATAACTACAGTTTAAACAGTTATACCGAATTAGACATAATATGAAAACATTGGCTACAAATAGATAAAACTTATATTATGGTTTAATCATTAGAGAAATTTTAGCCAGTTTATAGAGAAATTAAAGGTAATTTAGTGTACTGAATGTCATAATCACTCTTTGAATAGGGCTAAGCAGTGTTTCCCAGCAACTTTGATGTTGTTTAGCTGGGTATATACAAAATCAACATCCATCAAGGCAGTCACTCTTCCATATGATACCATGGTTGTGTCTCAAAAATTAGTTTTTAATTGTTTATGCATTGCAGAGATTGATCAAACACATATTTTTCCAGTATTTTAATAAACAGGAAAATAAGACAATAAGGTCTGTACCTGCGTAGGCTCAGTGAAACACAACCTTTATGCAGGGTGCAATCAAAGCATTTTTTCCAAATAACCGGATCAAGGCTTACATTAATAAAATGTAAGTACTGTTCCTGGAACTGCAGTAGCAGGCATTGAGAGCTTTAGAAACTTGAGAGGAAATCTTTCTATTGATACTAAGACAGTTTTTAGTTTAAGAAGAATTTTACACATTTGATTACTTGTAATGTACAAGACTCATCACGTATGTTAACTGGCTCTTTTGAAATGTTGGCACTCAAAATGCTATGTGCCAACAAGTAAAAAAAAAAAAAAAAAAGACCAAAACTACGGACGAAGAGTGAATCTTTAACATTGCTCTTCTCCTTTAAACTTCAATTTTGGAGGGGAACAAGCCCCCCTGCACCACCCCAACTTATACCAACTTCAAGATCACCATACCTTGGAGAAAAGGGAATATTTTGGGAAATGGCCATCTCAGACTTGGTATATGCAAGTATGTTTTTCCAGCCAGGGTTACCATGTTAACCACAGTATTAACATGATGGTCTTTGGATTTCAACAATCAGAAGTGAGTATTGCAACCTTGGTTTAATGAAATAATTATACATTATTTTTAAGATCATTCATTAACACAACTGTTCAATATGTTTTGGGATAAAGTCAGTGATTAGTGTGATTTGCTCATATGTGCCATTAGAATTTGAATTTGTAGGCTGCTTTCTCAGCTGTTACTTACATAATTAATAACAGAGGATACAAATAAATTAGTGATATTTTTTAATGGCATGGATATATTGGTGATAAATGACTGACAGTGTGGGTATAATGGTAAAAAAGCAAACTATTTGGAACTTTTGCTATGATGATCCCCCACCAATTTAGGTCCATAGTTAAATCTACATATGGTAAAAAAATATGCAATTGTGGGATATTAAAATCCTTGGCCAATACATGAATGTACAGTAAGAGATGGCTTTTTTTTTTTCCATTTTATGTGTCATTGCAGCTAGGTATAAAACTAAGTGGTTGATGCAGAAACAGATATTGGTAAATCCCTGACTGCATGTACTAAAGCCGCACAACAATGCTGACTTTGGGCTTTAGCATGCTTTGTCATATGCTAAACATGCAACAGGTACTGCAGTAATCCAGCAGAAAACTACACTTTTGAAGTTGTGGACTACTAAAGCATTTTACATAGAATTTACCACTATTGTGGAAGAATGTGCTGTTATGAACTATTTCTTGTATTTATTGTATCGCATGTATTTCATGAATGTATGTATTTTTTGCTTGCTTGCTTGCTAGGTCTGTTGAGCTTTTTCAAGTGATACCTTTTGGCCTTTGAATATAAACTTTTCAGATACCATTTAATATCGTGCTAAAATGTCTCATTTATTTATGTACTGCTTGTGCAGTAGGATTACCACTGAAGCAAAGCATTCTAATATTTGAAAGAAAAGTACAATGTTAAAATCCATAAAATGTTGCATAGTTTCCAACTCTCCATCAGTGCAATTATGTTTATCAGCATTTCCTCAGAATTCTGCAATCTGGAACTGAACTGCTTGTTGGGACATTAAGTACTTCTTCTTTCGGCTTTTCCCAGTTAGGGGTGACCACAGCAGATCACCTTGTCCGCTCATGATTGGCAGTGGAGTTTTACGGTGTCGAGTTGCCAGCCCGGCGCTCAACCTTCCACAGAAGGCATACACACTGGGGCCAATTTGGAGTGTCCAATCCACCTACAGCATGTCTTTGGGATGTGAGAGGAAACCGGAGCACTCAGAGGAAACCCACGCGACCACATGGAGGACATACAGACTCCGCACAGAAGGCATCCCATCCGAGGATCGAACCGGAGGACCTCTTGCTGTGAGGCAGCAACTCTAACCGCTGCACCACAGCAGCTGCCCTGGGACATTAAGTACTGCATTGGCTTATTTGCCTACATGATAGGAATAATTTGTAGCTGTGATAAGGCTGTACCTCAAGTACAAAATGTTGATGTAGTCAATGTTTGTCTCTGAACTTACCCCCCCTAGTGCATATGCCATACACAGAATAGACAATGCAACCATGTTTATTCATGTCAAACCATGAATTGAACTTTCACCAAAATCTATAACCAAGTCCTGCTTCCATTTTACTATGCCACATTAATATAACTTATACCAAAACAGGATGGCTCTTAGCTGGGTGGCATGTCTCACTGCTCTGCTGTTCATCTCAACTCCCAGTTGCTGAGAGGCACCTTTCTTAAGGTAATTGATCAGCATGTAGCACTGCTTGCTCCAGTCTTGCACATAAACTAGACTGGTCCAGCAAAGCAGGTGGGAAATAAAAAGGTGATAGACCAGATGATGCTTGCACACCTTCACACTCTTGTTTATTATTTTATAAATATAATTTTATTCTGTGGGGGAGGGATGAAGCAACCACAGTGCTGAAATGGCAACCTCATAGCCACTGAAAGGGTGTAACTAGCTCCAAGTCTACTGACTCGCCCCTTTTTGTTTGATTGTGGGCTTAAGACAAAGAGTTTTGGAAGCAAAACCTCCTTTCTCTCTAGTCCACTTACCCCAATGAATATACCATACACAGAATAGCCAATGCAGCCACATTTATTTGTATCAAATTATAAACTGTACTTTCATCAAAATAAATAAACAAGTTCTGCTTACAATTCATCAAGACACAGTAATATATTTTTCACTAAAACTAGGCAACTTATATCCAAATGGAGTGACCAACCACTCTACTCAACCAGCTCATCCTCCCAACTGTTGAGTGTTACCTTCCTACAGGGTAATGGAGCAGAATGTAGCACCACTTGCTCAAGGCCTGCACATAAACCAAACATGCCAAGGAATGCAGGAGGAAAATCAAAAGGAGGGAGAATGGGTAATATCCACTCAGCAGGCAGCCCACTACCGGTTTCTCCCTTCCTTGTTTGTGTAATTCTCTGAATTGCCACTTCAATTGTCCATCCATGGGAAATGATGATTCAGTCAAACCATTATACAAACATGAACACTGCCCCTTACTTCCAAGCAAATAAATTAGTCACTAGTTTATATAAAGTTTTTTATGTGTATATACATGTGCTCATCCACATTTTATTATGTTATTTTCTTTTTTTTTTTTTATTATAATCCTAGTAATGAAAATGCCATAACGACAACTGTAAGGACACATGAAACTAATATAACATATGGATAAGTTGCATAGATAAACAAATTTGTCTACAATATATGGTCATAAACTTGCTGTATACATAAAGACAAGTTCAAGTTAAACATGACCAGAACCAATAATTGACAGGAGCATCCCATACAAAGCAAACCAAACCAATACGATTCTGGTCCATGACTTTCCAATGCTCAATAACTGAAAATCCGTCCAAAGGGGCTGACCTCAATACCCAGTGGTTAACAAACTCACTTGCAGATTCCAGAGTTGGCTGGGATATGGTCTGACTCCCAGATGATTGAGGGATGATAGCAGACCATACAAAATATTTACCCAGAAACACAGACATTGTCTTGGACAAGTCATATAAAATATTGGACAACAACCTCCTCTTCAGAATACTGCTAAGGTACTTTCTTCTTGGATACTAAACATTTCAGCCTGATCCAGTTACATCTGAACATTCAGCAAAACTGTGGGTAAAACATCGAACAATAAACCTGAAAACCCTTCCAGACAACCTCAGACACTGAAGCCTCCAAGGCCAAGTTGTGACTGCGTGACTATACCTTAGCAATGCTAGCTGCACAAGCAAGAAAAGAGTGTTTCAAGATCACAATCCTGTAGAAACCCTTCAAAAATATATGCATAGAGTTGAAATGGTTCTGAAAATGGATGATTTATTGAACATAACTTAAGAAGAAAGACAAAGAGCAGTGCCCAGCTGTTTTAGCAACTTGAATGGTTTACCTTTCATAGGCCAGGTCAGATACCCTGACTGTGCTAAAGGAGTTTGACAAATATCCCTAGGTGGGTAGGCTTTGACTCAATAGCAACTCAAGCATTTTGTCAAGGGCCTGTTTCATAAATATCTGACCACCTGGGAGCTTCTTTGAAATGGGAGGAAGGCAAATATGTTGAAGGGTAGATATACAATATACTAGGCACAAGGCTGACAAAGAATACCTGGCCAAATAACTTCTTGGCCCTTACCACATGGATAGAGCTTGGATCTGCAGATCCAGATCCTGATCGAATTCTGCATGATGTCTACTTCATCCCTTAACAATGGAGACAAAAGTTTGCCACTGCAAACCCCCTCTCAATACAGAGTGCAAAATAAAACTACTTAAATTGCTAGGATCATGGAGTCCCTAAGCTTCATAGGAGCTCATTTAATCAATGCCTACAGTAAACTCTTTACCAATAGATCTCATGCTGTCCACAGCCTCATCTAAAACCTTGTCCCAACTTTTGATTGAGCTCACAAGCACCCAAGTTTTGGTGAAATCTGGCAGGCAAAATGCCTTGGCTAGCAGCCTCAAAGCAGATACGTGAAAATGTATCAAACTAACCAACTGATTAGAATTGCATCTGAAGGCCACAAAGAGCAATATCTATGTGGGGGACTGCCTTCTCTCGGATAGGGGTAAATAGAAATAAAACATTTAAAAGAGATAATAATGCTGAACCATAAACCTTTTCTTTGTGCTGTCTGCCCAGGATTTGCTGACCAGCCAATTTGTTAAACTTCTCAAATGAGCCAAAGGTGTACAGGGATGACAGTTGATTGCAACTAGACTTTTGGAAACAAGTTGTCGAAATGAAGAATCTGTAAATGAGAGAGAGCATTAGCTATCTTATTTGCCTTGTTAGGGATGTGTTTGTCTGTAAAAGGTAGATTGATTCATAGGTTTTGCAAAACTAGCATGCTATGAAGAGACTGCACCTATATGGATTTGTAGGTTTTCTTCTTGAGGATGAGGACCACTGACAAATTTTCTGAATAGAGAATTACTTTCTGACTGACAAACAATTTTTTTCCAAACCACAGAATTGACCTAAATTGCCTTTAGATCTAGGCATGTGATGTCTGCCTTGTTTTCTGAAGGCCAAGAGTATGGCCTGAGGGCTGAAAACCAAACATTTCCACAAAAAGTTTCCATTCCTATCCCACCTGAAGCAGCCATAAATAGATGCAATGTTTGAAAAGTGATCCACCTACCTTGTCAGAATGAAAGCCTGCCATAAACTGATGCCAAATGCAAAAATTTTCCTTCAGTCTAGAGGTCACCCTGGCCTGGTATTGTTTCTGCCTTCCACCCTTAAGAAGTTTTACCAGTGATGTAGTAAAGGCTTTTCCAGGAGATATGGGCCTGTAACAGCTCCATAACTACCTTGATCCTGACCTTCTTCGCCCTGAAATACTTCTCTATGCTAGAGCAGATCTTTGAAAGATCCTCTCTAGAAAAGCAAAAAAGGACATCTATCTGTCTATTTCTACCCCAAGGAAAAAAGGAACTTATCTCATTCTACCACCTTATCTTCCCCCAGGAAAAACTCCCAACTTTTGACATAATTGGATGAAAATGTCTAATCCTTCTTTGACCCCTTCAAACCTGGAGCCAACGTTTAAGAAGTCATCTAAATAGTGAACACCTCCCTGACAGTGGGTTCTTTCTTGCCAACACAATTGTAGAGCCATGATGAACTTCTCAAACATGGTGAACCACAGCACTTCCTGTTCACACTGATGTGTCAAGCAGAATTTGCCTTCAAAAACCATGTGTGTGACATGCCAATCTTCCTCCTAGCCATGAGTCAAGAAACCTCCTAATAGTCTATAGTAACATCATCAAGGGAAGCATACTGGATGCATTTTCATCCTTCTGGATGCCATCATTACCAGAACTCCCTTATAGGAAGGATAAGTGGTTGATAAAACATTCTCCTTTCTTTATTTTAAGCAACAGACCCGGGGCATCCTAAAGGAAGAAAAGGGTTGTTCATCATTCTGTCTGCGATGATCTCTTTGTACAAGAACTCCTTAACCACAGATTCCTTATCTTTAACAGAATTAAAATTTCTACATAGTGTAGGTGATGGCAAGGCTGATGATTTCAATGAAAAACCTATAGAAAACCCTCTCAATATCTCTTGTTTTGCTGGAGCATGGGGTAGCATTGTAACAAACAGGTTAGAAGGCTTAACTTAACAGGGGGAATGGGTAATGCTACCTGTGCGAAAGTCCCAAAAACCTGGGGACATCTTCATGCTGAGAGCTTAACCCTTGGGTAAGGGTCCTGACTTTATCACTGACATCAGGACTCTGGCTTGCCTCATGACATCAGGAAAACCTGAATATCTATAACCCAGGATTTAAATACAAAATGTTTTTTTTTTCAGAGGAGGAACACGTGAGGAAGACCAGGAACATAAACCAACATACTCTTTTCTTTTGTGTTGCATATTCCAGTGCTGCTGAGGTGATGGGGCTAAAGCTTTCTCAAAAAACAGTTCGAACAGCCTAGCCCTACCATCTTCAGACAAGGTTTCTAAAAATGTAGATGTCTGCCTTGTTTTCTGAAGGCCAAGAGTATGGCCTGAGGGCTGAAAACCAAACATTTCCACAAAAAGTTTCCATTCCCATCCCACCTGAAGCAGCCATAAATAGATGCAATGTTTGAAAAATGATCACTTATTATTTTTGAGCTTTCTCAAAAAACAGTTCGAACAGCCTAGCCCTACCATCTTCAAACAAGGTTTCTAAAAATGTAGAAGTGTATTCATCATCTTCCATTTGCCCTTGTTTAAGACTTTCCCCTGATAACCCACCACACCAAAGGGTTACCTTGACTGCTTGGCCAAGCACAAACCATTTCTACTAAAATTGGGAGGGGTTATACAGTGCACAATTCTAGTGAACTCTTACAATTCCTTCTCCGAGGACTTTTGCACCACAGATATAATGTGGAATGTATGATTCTGGGACTCTTGTTGCCCTTCTTGTAGTTGTAGATGGATCTGTGTAGACAACCATAGTACCTGCCCTGAGAAGCTGTGTCCTCCCATGGGGCCTTTATTTCAACAAGGAACACCTTGAAGTGGAGAAGAGGAAAAATAAATTACTGCATAAAGGCACTGCAAAATAACCACAGACTGATAAGTGAAACTGTCCATGGGTTAAATAAAAGTCCTCATAAAATATTTAACTGTAATTAGGATCCCGCATACTTCTGAACATACACTATTTTGAACTGCACTGTTATAAGTAATAAAATGTATCCATATGTTGTCATTATTATTGACTACTTACTTGTTATACAATGGACTGTAACCCTGAAATCAAATACACAAGAAGGAAAATCTTCAGTTATTAGCTGATGTCCTCAAATTTCACCTTGTGAAATGCTCTAAACTGAAAACTCACTTATTAGGCAGCAGGTTAGCATTGTCACCTCACAGCAAGAGGTTCTCCGGTTCGATCCTTGGCTGGGGTGCCTTCTGTGTGGAGTCTGCATATCCTCCCTGTGGTTGCGTGGGTTTCCTCCGGGTGCTCGGGTTTCCTCCCACATCCCAAAGACATGCTGCAGGTGCATTGGACACTCTTAAATTGGCCCTAGGTGTGAGTGTGTGCATGTGTGTGCCTTCCATGGAAGGTTGGGTGCCAGGCTGGCAACTTGGCACTGTAAAACTCAACTGCCAATCATGAGCGGACAGGTGATCCGCTGTGGCGACCCCTAACCAGGAAAAGCTGAAAGAAGAAGAAGTTATCCTCTAAAGAGAAGGTTGTTGATGCACTGTTTCCTCATGTATACTTAAGTACATGGAAACCTTCATAGCTGTAAATTTGTAGGGTCAGTATACAAAGGAAATATTGCCAAAAGCTATTGGTCTCCTTTTTTTTTATTTTTATTTTTTATTTCTGAATGACCAAAGTTTGCTGTCAAATTTGACTGTATGGGGTTTATTACCATAGTTTCAGTTTGTGCCGATATCACGTCATCTATCGATATTATCTATTTATATGTATGCTTTCCCCTCTCACCACATACACACATACATGGGTCCCCTTCTGAAGTAGATCCACATACCCACACCCACACACACATATGTATGCATGTATGTATATTGTGTATGTATATATATATATATATATATATATATATATATATATATATATGTATGTATGTAACATTGCATGCACATATAACAAGGAGAGCTAACTTTGCCTGTAGGCACTGTGATATCAAACAGACCAACTATTTAGAACCTGGCCATGCTATATGCTAACCTAGTCCATTATGGCCTGACTAGCCAATAAGTCCATATTCCACATTGAAAGGGTCTTTTGCTTACTACTAAGACTTGTTAAATAATATCTTCGGTAAATAAAACTGGATAAAAATAATCAAAATAAATTATCCCCTTAGTTGAAGTTGTTAGTAAATCTTTAATAAGTGTTGCACATTTTATCACTTTGTTCTACATTATGAAGGTGGCATTCACATTTTGGAGAAGAGTAATGAAGAGCTACTGCTGTTTCTAGTTAAGCACACATTTTCACTCTTCGCCCAATGTATAGGTGGAGCTAAGAGTATCGTTCGTGGAGACGTGGAGGGATCAGCATGTGAGCCAAGCGGTGAGTTGGTTGGTGACCTGTGTGGTCAGTAGTTAAAGTGAACAGAGCCAGAGTTCATTTGTACAAGTTAAATTTATTTGCATTTGTTAACTGGGAAAGTCCATTGGACATGTGCCCTTTTTTCAGTGGAGCCCCGAGGAGAAAAGCTCCATTAATAAAACAACAGTGAGTGTGAACTGCAGTAGATAATATACAAGAACAGTTTTAAAAAAGAATAAAATAAAAAGAAATAATGTCTAAGACATGTAATATTAAACTATGTTGACTTTAACAGAGTAATAAAATATTATTTAAGTAGAATACATACAAGATTTAATATGTTCTTTACATTACTATTAGGTTATATAATACATATAGGATATGTTTCTAGGTACAACAGTCAATAATTGTTAGGCATTCTTTATAGTTTAGTAGGACTTAAACTTGAAATGAGTCATAACAGTAGCTTGGAGTTAACCTGGACAAGTACAGGAACAGAGCCATTTAGAAGTATAGTGAGTTCTCGGTGTCTTTTTGAACTTTGGTAATGGTAGGATAGATGATATGTAAAGACATAGTTAGAGAAGAGAGATTCTCCTGCTGAATTGAGGGGTTTGGTTACCTCAAGAAGGAATTTATTATTTGAGCGAAGATTCCTTTTACTGGAATATGGTTGAAGTAAGGTTTGAAGTGAAGGTGTTTTTTGGGGTGATGCAGAATTATATATATATAAAGGTCAAGCTGCTGAGTGCTAGGAGCCTTAATCTGAAATTGCACTCACTGGAGGCTGTCCTCACACTGGAAGATGTGCCAGGCTATACCTCATTTCATGAAGTCCAAACTGACGAAAACCAAAGAAAAAGACTTACGAGCAAGCAACGGAATATCCAACAGTTTAATAATCGTGAGCGCTTTCACTGAAACAAGTGAATCAGCTTCTTCAGACAAATTACAAATTCATAACTTCCCAGTTTAAAAATACTTGCACAGGAATTCTAAACCAATGGGTTGACATCCCAAAAACATGATGTCATTCAACATGTTACATTTAAAGCAGCATTAACCACATCAGAATAATAATAATCCATAGTCATAAAATTTTTAACAATTACATCCAAGAAAACAAATAATCAGTTAAAGGATGGTAAATAAGCTAATAAAATAAAATAATGTAATGTGAAAATAAAATATCATACATCTACATGAACACAAATGGTGGACAACAAATGTAAAATATATGCATCCAACTATTTTTTACACATAACAATATTGTATATTTATATATTATTTTCACATGTAACTAGGCTAAAAAACTTCTCAAAAGCTGACTACAACCTTCTAAGAGAGGGTATCAGCAGCTTCACACCACCACTCCCCTGAGATGATGCAGACAACTATGCTGAACAGTATGCCAGCGCAGTATAGAAGCACCTGTACAACTGCATGGACTCAGCCATACCCAATAGAACTAAAACCTGCTCCTCAAGGAAACACAAACCTGTCTGGTGGACATCCTCTATCAACAGGCTTTACAACAAAAGGAAGAAACTGTTGTCCAAGGGTAAAAAGAAACAAATTGTAAATTGGAAAACTCCCTCCTCTGCCTCAACATGCAAATTAGATCACTAGTAAAAACGTCCAAAGCCAATTATGAGTTGAACCTAGCCTCCAAAACAAAGGGAAACCACAAGTCCTTCTTCAGTTACGTTAGGAACCTCCATGGCAAAGCCTAAGTTTGTTCTGAGGTAGTACTTAATGGTACCACTTACACTGATCCTGCTGACTTAGCCAACCTGCTGGCTGATAGGTTCAGCAGAAACTTCACCCCTTATCTACCTCCAAAGGCCCAGTTGACATCCCCGATACTTGTCCCACACCTCACATCTCTGTAGATCAAGTGTTAAAGGCCCTGTCCAAGGCAAAGAATACAGCTTCCATGGGACCAGATAGTATCCCAGGCTGTATTCTGCACCATCTCCAGCAAGAACAAGTTCGCCATTGAGCACCTCTTCAACCACACCCTAACTACAGGCTTCATTCCAGCAGAGTGGAGAACTGCCATTGTCATCCCTTTGCACAAAGGTGGTGCTACTACTGACCCGGGAAACTATCTTCCCATCAGCTTGACAAGTCTGATCTGTGATGTCATGGAGCGTATTATTATGGATCTCATAAATAAGGACATAGGCAATCTCCAAGCACTCGACCCCATCCAATTCGGATTTGTCAGGGGCAGATCTTGCCTATTGAACCTAGTTGACTTCTTTAAGACTGTCACCAAGGCACTGGATGAGGGAAAGTCAGTACATACAGCCTTTGACACAATCCCCCATTCATGCATCATCGAAAAGCTAACACAATTTGGTGTTAACCCTTCTCTAGTCAGAAGGGTGGTGAACTGGCTCACAGATAGGGACCCACAAAGTCAAAATAGGTGTTGCCATCTCCGACAACAGACCTGTCACTAGTGGTGTTCCCCAGGGATATGTCCTGGGACCCCTACTGTTTGGCATATACTTCTCAGAGGTCCAGGCAAAGACAAAGGGCTTGGGGCTGACAAAGTTTGCAGATGACTGTAAGTTCGGTGCTGTCATTGACTCCCCAGTTGATGTTAACATACTGCAAGTGGGTCTCACAACTACAAATAACTGGTGCCAAAGTCATGGCCTTAAGTTAAATGCAAAAAAATGTATTATCGTACCATTCACCAAAAACACAGCCCCTACTGATTACCACATCAACGGCATCCCCCTAAGCACACAACCTGTGGTGAGAGACTTGGGTACACAGGTGGTCAACAATCTCACAATCGACCATCATGTGGCGGTGGTGGTCAGAAAAGCCTTTTACTTGGTTCATCTTATAAGTAAAGGGATTGCATCCAGAAAAATTATTACCTCTCTGTACTCTTCCCTTATTAGACCTATGATTGAGTATAATGCCCTGTTTGGTATGTACCTCTCCAAACACCTGCAGCAACTGGAAAGGCCACAGAAATACCTCATGTAGAGAATCTCTGGCCTCCAACACCTATACTATGTGGACAGGCTTAAATTGCTATCACTCTACTCAGTATCATACAGATTGCTCAGAGGTGATCTATGTCTCGCTTACAAGTCAATATCGGACCCTGCCCTAATAGAGATGCTACATATCCATAAGTCTAACTCCTCATGCATTACCCACTCAATAGGCCTAAATCTAATATGTGACATCAACAAAACCTGCTGGAGAGACAGGTTTGTCTCCCAGAGGCTGCCCCATCTCTGGAATAGACTCCCCGTACATGTCAGAGTACCTCACTGGCCCTCTTCAAACGCAACCTTGATGAGTGGATGGGAAACCATAAATTTGTCCCAGGGGTTCCACCTTTGTCCCTCATTGACAGGGGAACAGGTGCTGACTGAGGTTTCTTTTTTGGGGATAAACTCTTGGCTAGGCTTGTAAGGGCCCCAGGGCCATTAGCCTAGTCACCTCCTATGATCATATATATATATATATATATATATATATATATATACATACATTAGGACTCACTGTATGTGTGAGTGTTTCCAACAATGCAGAAAATATTGTCTTTACGACCAACCATAAGAATCGTAAATCATTAACCAAATCCTTGCAACATGATTTCTCCATCTAATAAATTGACTATCGACAATACTAAATTTGCAAGCAAAGTTTTCAGTCCTGCTAGAAAGTTAGCTGCCATACCTAGTCCTAAAATTCATGACTCTTTTGTAGACTGTTTGTGCACTAAGGAACACAAATATCTAGGTGTAACATTTGATGATATGCTGTCCTTCCATAATTATATTGAAAAAACTACTATGAAAGTCTCAAAACAACTGAAAGCTGCATACAGAATTTAACACTCGCTTACCCCTCAAGTAAGAAAATCATTTGCAATTACCTTGCTTATCCCCAGAATTGAATCTGCTTGCCTTGCTGTAGCTCTTCTCTCTAGTCAAAACATTTTCTTACTTCAAACCACAGAAAACAAGATTCTCAGATTCGTAATGCTAGCCAAACCTTCAGGGCATCATTACCACACTATTTAATATGTTACATGGCTTCCTGTCTCAGCTATGACCACCCTCCATCTTAGCACTCTTACATTTAAGCTCCAGAAAGAACACTGTGGCACTCCACTTGCTAACACACATCTAGTTCACAGCACAACTTAGTTTCTTCAGAGTAGCAAAAATTTAACACTCAACAGATCACAGTTCACCATAGACAGTTGTGAAAGATCCTTGATCTTCCACAAGCTAGCCTTTGCAACCTGGAATACTCTGCCTGCTGAACTAACTGACATTGATAACACATTACTGTTCATCAGAAAACTAAAATCTCATCTACCTCAATAATTTGGGTTAACTTCTTTCACTCTTGATATTTCTGTTGTCAAGTATCTACTATAATTAGCTTATGGCTGACACTTTTGGCTAAGTTGCTTCTATGGATATGTTTTGAAACATTCTCTATATATGACTGAGAAATATACTTGTGTCTTTTTGTTTTGACTCTGAAAACTGTCATTAATGTTTGTTATCTTGTATATAGACTAGTTTGTACCATCTTGTTGCAGCTTTGTGGACCGTGAAGTGCCTGAAAAAGTTCTGTACCAGTCCACTAACCCGGTTAACAAACAAACGATAAATAAATATGTAAATTTCCTCTCTGACAGCTACTTTAAAGTCAAAATAGGAACCACTCTGTCAAATGGAACATCTTTATACTCAGGTGTTCCCTGAGGTTCAATTTTTGTTCCTCTGCCTTTTTTTCCATCTTTATTAACAAGCTTTAACATGACCCCCCCCCCTCAAACCTCTTAACCCATATGCCAGTGATATGTAATATACAGGTCTAGTAACAATCACACAGACATCCAGTCCCACTCAGCTTCAATCTGACCTGCATTCTCTCCATGAATGGCTATTCAAGCACAATCAAATGCTTACTCTGTCCAGAACCAAAGCAATGCTGTTCTGGCAGCCACCAAAAATGTCCTGAACCTCAAAACTTTACATCTCAGACTTACACAACACAACACAAACGTAGAAGATACTCTCTCTCTCTCTTTCGGCATTTCCCGGTTAGGGGTTGCCACAGCGGATCACTGATTACTTCAAATACCTCAGGGTTTGGTTACACCAGATTTTCAATTTCCAACTCCATGTTGATAAAAACAAGAAACAAGATCAACTCCCTGCTCTTTTGGGTCAACAAAATCTCACATTATCTTTCCACCCGTTTAATATTAACATTAGGCACATGTGTCATCCTTTCCCAACTACAATACAGTCTCCCTTTCATAGCAGCTGCCACCCCCAAATGCTCAGATACCCTGCAAACCATGACCAACAAAATTTGATATTTTATCACAAACTCCCCTTCTCATGAGCACCACTGCCTCACCACCTCCAAAGCTAAGTGGCTTCCTGAAAAACAAAGAGATGACTTCTTATTTAGAGTCCTACTTTTTAAACTATTATGTCTTGAAACATACTTCCCTTGTTTCCAAATTTAATAAAAAAAAAAAAGAAAAACTTTCGCATATAGGCTCAGAAGCTGTTTCAGACAACTCCCACATTCCTGATGCTGACAACAGAATGTTATCAGACCAAGCACTGCTTCTGCATCCTACGTCTAACCCTTTGGCAGTCTCTTCCTATCCATCTAAAGGAACTCGCCTATTATCCCAACTCTGGTTGACAAGTAAGCCCTGTGCTTCTGCCTAGTAAAAGGTCACATCATCTAGCAAATATAGATTATTCCTTTTCTCTGTCTCAATTCACCGTGGTTCTCCTTCTGAATCATATGCCTATTACCTGTTACTGTATATAGTATACATATTGTAAATATGAAATATTGATTTGCATTTGTGTAAATGTTGTCCAACCTGTAACACATTTAGGAGTACAGCTTCTATATCTTGGTCTATTTACAGAAACTTTACTGAAATGTTGGCACTTGAAATGCCAAGTGCCAACAAGCCAAAAAAAAAAAACCAAAAATACTGGAGAAGAGCAAATCTTGAAAATCTCTCTTCTCCTTTAAACCTATTTTTGCAAGGGTGGAGGTAATTCCCCATGCACCCCCCCAAACTTATATATACCAACTCCCAGATCACCATACCCCGGAGAAAATGGAATATTCAGAGAAATGGCATATTGGACTTAGTATTTGTAAGTCTGTTTTTTCGGCCATTTAGTCTCTGTATTTTGGGTCTCGTTCTAGCAGATCCAGACATTTCAAATGGTCACCCTCTCTAGAACCTTGTATTAATTGTAATCTACTATAATTTCTGTGCAAAACTTTTATTACTGTCACCTTTTCTACACTTTTAGTTTTTCTTTCTCATGAATTAATCTGCATATTGACTGTGGTGTATTCACCTGGGCTGTGTCTGAAAAAATCAGTTTTGATCAGGGCACTACCCCAGTAATCAAATATGCAAAAAAAAAAAACCCCAACAAATAAATAAAACAAAATACTGCTATACAATAAATACAGTGGACCAGATCTGTGGAACACTATTTTAGCTGTGATTTGAATGTTATACTGGCATGCATTTGTTTTTCTTTATCTTAAGTTTCACTGCAAGACCATTTTAAAGCAGTTTTATACAGGTTCAGAAGAAGAGCATTTACAGTTAGATCTAAGACTGGCCTTTTTAAATAAATTAACATCCTAAGTTTCTAGGTCTTAGAAATTAAAAAAAATAATCAGTTGTGTATTCTAAGACATCGCCATATTCTGAACCACACTGAATAGCATCTCTTGAGCTTTTCAGAGTGTTTAACCTGCAAAAGTCTTTCCAGCAAAAGTCTTCTCATGGTGTTACTTCTAGAAGGTGTATGTTGTTTCCCCTCTCACCCCCTAAATGGCCCATCTGAATACCGGAAGATTGACAAATTCCGGTAATAAAAGCCACAGACGTAAAAAACGCACTCTCCAAAGCTAAGAATACAGCATCCATGGGAACAGATGACATCCCGGGCTGTGTACTACATGACCTACAAAATGAACTGGCACCTCACCTAAGTGTCATGTTTAATCATAGCCTCACCTCAGGCTTTGTGACCACTGAGTGTCGCACATCTACAGTTATCCCACTCCACAAGGGGGGCTCCACCTTGAATCCCGGGAACTACCACCCCATCAGTCTGACAAGCCTGATCTGCAAGGCCATGGAATGTATTATCATGGGACTTATAAACAAAGACATTGGCGACCTTCAAACACTGGACCCACCCAGTTTGGGTTCGGGCCGATCTTGTCTCCTGAACCTGACTGACTTCTTTGAATCAGTCTCCAGAGCTGTGGATGAGGGTAAGGCGGTCCACACAGCCTATCTGGACCTCGCAAGGCCTTTGACACCATCCCCCACTCTGGAATCATAGATAAACTTACTAAGCTGGGCATTAATCCCTACGTCACTCGATGGGTTGCCAACTGGCTCACTAACAGAACCCACACTGTAAAAGTAGCTGACTCCAAATCCAGCTCCAGACAAATGACAAGTGGAGTACCTCAGGGTTCAGTCCTGGGACCGCTCTTGTTTGGTATCTACTTCTCTGAAGTACAGGCCAACACTAAGGGACTCTGGTTAACAAAGTTTGCAGGTGACTGCACTCTTGGAGCCATTACTGAATCCCCAAATGATGTGGATACTCTACAAAAGGGCCTTACAGAAACAGATGCTTGGTGCCAGAGCCATGGGCTCAAGCTCAATGCCAAGAAATGTATAGTTATCCCCTTTGGAAAAAAACATGTACCCATGAATTACCACATAGGTGGCAGTACACTAAACACCAAAAGTGTGATAAGAGACTTAGGGACACAGGTGGACAGTGGTCTCACCTTTGATAACCACATCAACACAGCAGTCAAGAAATCCTTCTATGTGGCACATCTCATCACTAAGGGCTTTTCATTCAGAAAAAATGAGGTCATTGCCCCACTGTGCTCATCCCTTATTAGACCCATTATAGAATACAATGCCCCATTTGGTATGTACCTCTCAAGACATCTGCAACAACTGGAAAGGCCACAGAAATACCTCACTAAAAGAATCACAGGCCTAAAGAAGATGTCCTATGCTGACTGCCTTAAAAAATGTCCTATGCTGACTGCCTTAAAAAACTCCAGCTATACTCTTGCCGCATATCGTCTACTCGGGGGCGATCTCTGCTTAACATACAAGGCCATGTCAAACCCAGAACTGTTGGACATGCTACACTTAAAGAAATCCCAATCCCTCAGAGCCACACGCTTCAGGGATCTAAACCTAGTCATCACAATAAACAAAACATGCTGGAGGGATAGGTTCCTGACCCAGAGATTCCCCAGACTCTGGAATAGACTGCCCATACATGTCAAGCAGAGCGCCTCTTTGGCCCTCTTCAAAAGGAACCTTGAGGATTGGATGGGAGAAAGGAAATTCACCCCAGGGATCACGTCAGTCGCCCTGCTAGACAGGGGTCCAGGGAAGTAAACAGTGTGGGAAGAAATAGTCAGGGAATTGTTATGGCTATGCTTGTATAGGCCCTAGGGCCGATAGCCTAGTACCAGCCTCTGAACCTATGGAAGACCGGTTGATTAGGACTCACTTCATTAATCCCACATAATCTATCAAAATTAAGAAAAATATATATTTTTGTTGCAAGTGTACTTCTCCCTACTCCCCACAACCCTCATAACTCTAAACATACTAACTTCAACAAGATTAAAGAACACTTTTTAAAGTATTGTTCTGCAATACCACTATATTAATAAGGCATCAACATCAGAATGTAAAAATAGAAAATGCAATGTTTTTGCAGGGGGCAACCCCCACATACACATCCCCATATTCTCTAAAAATACTGACACTTAGATTGCAGAATATCTTTATCCCTATTGCCTTGTGATCTTTCTAAATTACATCAAATCATAGAATATTTAAGGCAACTTGGCTACTTAGCCATTTACACCTTGTCAGTACACCCTCCCCCCATACCTCTTAACTGTCCAGATTTTTGCCTCATGTTTTTGGTCAGTTACTCATAAAATGTGTGTTTTTCTTGCAAATCATTGACGATTGAAGATACTAAATAATGACACTGATTTGAGTTTCAGACTTCATATCCTTCAGAAAATGCATGCTAACACTACACATTTTATTCTACCAGTTTTCTATGTTTATAAGAACAATATTTAACATTTGTCCCTATTTTTCGGACTTTACTCCCCCCATTATTTGTGGCTCCATCCAGATTTCTTGTGCTAGAAGTATGAGAGGTATGACCCACCCTTAGAACTTAAACTCCTTTTTCAAGGAATGATAGGGCAGTCTTACTTGTGGTGAATGTATGAATACTCATCCGCTTGTTTAATTCTTTCTTAAAAGAAAATAGTATGTCACTTTGCTTGTTGTGAAGAGGATGTTTGTTCCAGAGAAGACGTGGTTGTTGCATGACTAATCTGTCTCTCCACCATGATTTGTTTATTTTATGATTATTTATTGTCATCATATCAGTTTGATTTATTAAAACCACTAAGACCCAACCAGTACTCCCTCATAAAATACCATTATTCCTAGGATTTCTCTTCCTAACCCTCACATACCTAACAAAAATCACATCCTAACCCTCACATACCTAACAAACATCACCTCATTATATACAAACACATCACTAGAAAGCATATCATTCCAAATAACACTTTCTCAAACAAATATACACTCACACATTTTCTTTCCTATCTCTTCTACATTATTTAAAGACAGCTTAATCCTACACATTCATAAGTCTGACATAACGCCATCTTACACTAGAAAAACATTTAGATCCAACATAGACATAATACACACAATTAAACACATACTGTTTATCACTAAAAATCTACTAATATCTGGAGACATACACCCAAACCCTAGGCCACAAAACTCTATTCTTTGCTAAGCAAATCTCTGACCTACTGATTCTAAATGTCAACATCAGAAGTATCTCTAACAAACTTTCTGACCTACACGCATTTATAGCTCACTACTCCCCTGACAACTAACCATTACCGAGACATGGCTAAAACCCAGTACATAAAATGAAGAAATTCTCCCACCAGGATATATCCTAAGATGATAGAGTGTGCATAAAGGGAGGTGGAGTTGCTATCCTCTACAAAAATACAATCAACATCAAACCTCTACAAACCCCCATACATAAATTTCAAAATGCCGAAACCTTAGGTTCAACCCTAAGCATAAATGACACAAAAACTATCATCATTCTCTGCTGTTATATTCCCCCAGGTAATAACTCTCCCATCACTGAAAAAATGTTACAATGGACCACAGATAATCTCCTCCAAGAAACCATCTTACTAGGTGACCTGAACACTGATTGGTCAGCCTGTACCTCTAACAACCCCACTAACCATATTAATCTTTACAGTTTTACCCAGCTTATCCAAGAACACACTAGAATTGACAAAAACCCACAAACAGTCTGTTCTAGATTGGACACGAGTTAACTGCCCCAAACAAAAGTATCAGACAGGATGCCTTCCTGATGGTCTTAGTGACCATCTCCTCCACCTTCCTCCTGCGGAAGTGTACCAACATAGCCAAACCCATTGTTTTTAGACAAGTCATAAACTATTGCAAACTAAATATACAAGAACTAAACAGTATTCTAAAACATAGTAACTGGAAACCACTACAAACCCTAAATTTAGACCAAGCCGTTGACTACTTCAACAATATTCTCATCAATATCCTTGATAGATTTGCACCAATTAGGAAAATAAGAGCCAAGGCAAACTACGCACTATGGCTAACTAGGGAAACTAGAGCCCTTCTAAAGTCAAGGGATAAGGCTTGGAGAATTTGGAAGAAATACAATACTAGCCTAGCCAAACAAAGTTACCTACAACTTAGAAATCAGGCCAAGAGACAAACTAAACTCAGTAGACAAAATTACTTCTCCAGTATCCAAAACAAACATTCAAAAGATCCCCAAAAGTTTTGACATGCCGTCTCCTAAAACCAGACAAAACTACCACTCCCACTCTTACCTTCACGAATGACAACAAGGAAATTGCCTCCCAATTCAATCACCACTTCACAGAATCCATGTTAACACTATCCTCCCAACTATCCGAAAACAGCCCTACATATAACCCAACCAAATGCCCTGACAATATCCCATCCTTTACGGTCTCACCCGTTCCCATCTCAACAATTATAAAACACCTCTTAAAACTGAAACCTACCACCCTTGCCGCTGACAATCTACCAGCCAACTTCCTAAAAATAGCTGCTGAATCCTTATCCTGCCCTATTTCTATTCTTATCAATCACTCCATACAAGAAGCATATGTCCCACAGCTATGGAAGGTATCGTACATTATTCCACTACATAAAGGCAGAAACTCTTACAAATACTCAAATTATCGCCCCATTGCCATTCTATCCCCCTTATTTAAAATACTAGAGAAATGTATATATTCTCAGGTAACACAGTTCCTAAACTCACATCATCTCCTCTCCCCCACACAGCATGGCTTCCGACAACATCATAGCACAATCACCGCTCTGCTCTCTTTCACCAATCTGATCAACCACCATAGAAATAATAATAACTTTGTATCTGCGATATTTCTAGACCTCTCCAAAGCATTTGACATGGTTTCACATTTCTTACTACTAGACATCCTGACATCCCTATCCTTTGCCCCTTCCGCTATAGCCTGGTTTAAAAGCTATCTGTCAAATAGGCAACAATCTGTCCAATGGCAAAGTGTACTACCCCCCTTACTCCCAACTGCCATAGGTGTACCACAAGGCTCCATATTAGGCACACTTCTTTTCTCCATATTTACCAATAATCTCCATACCCCCACACAGCATGCTTCACCCTAATAAAACCAAATTATGACTTTTCACCCCTAACAAAACCATTTCCACCCCTCTATCCTTCACTATCTCTTCCAAAAATGGCACTATTATCTCTCTCTCTGACCATACCAAACTCCTAGGCATTGAAATTGATAAAAATCTACACTTTGACATCCGCATTTCACAAACTATCAAAAAGGTTCATACAAAATGGGAACACTATATAGGCACAGGAAATCCCTCTTGAAACAAGCACGCATTAACCTAGCCCAAACTCACCTCTTGTCTACCCTGCATGCTGCTCCAATTCTTACCCAGCTTAGAAAACTTGACCTTGCCAGACTCAAATCATGTTATAATAAAATTGCCAAGTTTGCAAACAACTCCACGTTTAGAACTCACCATTGCCAGGCTCTAAGGGAACTGCAATGGCTGTAACTGCCCCAGCTACTAACCTATCACCAATTAGTTATTGCCTACAATGTGGTAACACATCCAGAAAAAAAACCTGCACTAGGCCAACTTCTCACCCACTATAATACAAATTGTCCTCTCCAATCTTCCGACAAACCCCTCTTCTGTATCTCTAGGGCTAACAGTACTGCAGGAAAAGCACTGTTCTCCCACTCCATAGCTAGAACCTGGAATAATCTCCCTCCTGCTCTGATTTCTGCCCCTACGTCTTCTCACTTTAAAAACTCACGTAGAACACACTTAAAGAATACATGATTATGCCCATGTATTACATAAGTCCTCAAATTATTCCACTTATATACCTCACTTCCTAATATACCTGCTGTAATATATTTTGCAGTCTAGGTCTTTTCCTAATGCTGATTGAATTTGTATACGTATTCTGTTATTAAACATATCTGTTATTAACCATAGCCGTGGTGGTGCAGTGGTTAGCGTTGTCGGCTCACAGCAAAAGGTTTTTCCGTTTGATTCTCAGCTGGTGTGCCTTCTGTGTGGAGTCTGCATGTCCTCCCCACGGTCGAGTGATGTAAAGACATGCAGGTAGGTGCGTGCGTGAATGGGTATGCCTTCCTTGAAGGATGGGCATCGGGCTGGTACCTCGGCACTGTAAAAATCTACTGCCAATCATTAGCGGACCGGAGTTCCATTGTGGCGACCCCTAACCAGGAAAAGCCGAAAGACATTGCTATTCTGTTATTAACCAGGTGTAACTATTTTTTCCTGTGTATATAGGTCTTGTTATGTCTTCTGCTGTTTACTGTATTTTAACATATTGTTTGAAAATTCTCTGTATACTGTATTTTAACATATTGTGTAAAATTTTACTTACAGTGGAGCTTTTCCGGGCCTCCGCTGAAAATGGACCTGTGTCCAGTCGGACCATCCGGGTTAACAAATATAAAATAAATTTGCTGAAGCACATTTAGACATCTGGTAATGATGTTCACAGGACTTTTTGATTGGTGGAGAAATAAAATACCTTGAACTGCTGAATCCTTAACAGCCTGGAAGGCAACAAGCAGATCAGCCCTAAGGGGTCATTATGACACTGAATAAAGGAACAAGTCCTCCAGCCTCTCCTGATAGTTCAAGTCCTTTAGTTTCATGACTTTTCTTTTGCCAGGAACCTTTGGGGTCTCTGTAACTGCTTGATATGTTTAGTAAGATACATTCTAAAGGGGTGTTGTATTTTATGGTGGCCTGATTTGTGCAGAATATAGAGGGATCATGACTTCTTTTGACCAGGAAGAAATATCTTTTGTGATCAGTTGTGAAGAACAAAAGTATTTCCTAACCACTGTTGCAATGTAATGGTTCATAGGTAAGTACTAGACTAGCTGCCCTTGCAGGCCTTTCTGAGCCTAGCTAATTTCCCTTCCAAGGTGAGAACCAATCCCTGTGTTTGCAAACAATTTAACCATTATGCCAACCCTCAACTCCAAAACTTTATTCTGACCCCTAAATGTAAGCAATCCCTAATGTGTATTCTAACTCTGCACTGTTTATGCTGTTCTTCGGAACTTAGTGCATTAACACATTCAGCCACTGGTCAAAGGAGAAGGAGCTGTCTACCCACTTTCCAAGGTCTCTCTTAACATCTTCATTTTGGATTTGGGTGTTTTGTATACTATAAGCTGGGTGGAGGGTTTATTTGCCAAATACAACAATAATGAATATTTTAGCATTTAGGTTTAGTCCATTGTCAGTGCACTAGCCATTAACATGTGTAAGTTCACCCTGTAGCTTCTGCATATCAGAACAGGATCAAGTTTATGATCAACAAAATTGATTAACCAGAGTTGTTGATTTTTGATTTTGAGATCAGAGAAGTATATGCCTGTAAGATTAGATTTAACTTAAATGTTGTTTGTAGACATAAATACAGTATACTCTTGCATAGGCCTAGAAATGCATATTAAAGCAGACATGTATATTCATTATTAAATCAAATGGAAACCTTAGTGGCAATGTTTTCCCCATCATAAACTCAAATGAAACTAATATGATTTGACACTGTACTATTTTTAGCATTTCTGCACCTTTATAAATTTAATCTTAATTGTTGAATTTTTTACATTTACTCTGTGACTCTCAGGTCATAATTTACAAAATAATTTCTTTAGTGGGCATGTCTCTGCCCACTGCCTTGCATGTAGCTGTTCTTTTAGCTAATGTCATTTAACTCTTTCAGTACTGCTGAATGCTGCAAGGATTTATCATTACTGTCTACAATTTTCTTGGATGAATACTAAGAACTATTACTGCATATAACTGTCACTAATAATATTTAATTGATCTTTACCATACTGTTTTATAGCATACAGTACTGTCAGTAATTCATGTCACTGAGATTACCTTTAATCTGATTACACAGGTATACAAATCCATGCATCTGGTGTGCTCTGGTAAACTGCAATTTCTGCATGAAAAATATAAAATCTTGTACCATTTACATATACACATTTATTACTAGAATTGAACTGATCTGATTCTGGAATGTTACTTTTTTTTGCCCTTTAAAAGTATTTTTGCATGGGATCTGAACTTTTGACAGTACTGCCACTTTTAAAACATTGACTTTAAATTATACTATCTGTGAAACTAGCAAAACATTATTATCTGTAAATGCTCTTCTGTCTATATCTGTATCAAGATATTATTTACGCATTGCAACACTATTACTATAATTGAAAGGTTTTAACATTGTCTGCTAAAACAAAACAACGCAAAAATTAACTTGCCAGATCTGTAACTAAACCATTTATTCTGCAAATTCAACTTGACTGACATTTCTGGCATACCATATACACTATGTGCTTCTAGGATAGTAAATGTGTATACCAATTTTAAATCTAGTACTATCCTGAAACGGTTACTTTTTACTGGGCCAAACATGAATTGAAATTTCCTTTCCAGTCTGTCTTTGCTTTTATTAGAATAAGATACTATTTCTATAAATGTGGTGACTTGTCTGCCTGCACTTTAGCTAAGGCAATTGAACCAGAATTTATTTTGTCTTTAGCCCATGAATCTGCATATTTCTGTAGTAACTGATTTTTTAATATCTGTACGTCATCTGTACCATCTACTGCACACAATTTCTTACAAGTATCATATGTTTGCACTACTGTGCATTCTGGAGCATTTTTATTTCTCCATAAAATCTTGTTACTGAAGTCTAAAGCATCATGTAACTCTGACGTGTTTGTAAACAATGAACTATACCATTTGCATTTCTCTCTACCTGAAATGATGACAGATAAATCATTTGGTTTGGTGATGGACTGCCACAACCTTTATAGTTAGTAACACACTGACAGAGTATGCTCAACATGGTATTAAGGTTGAAAGTAATTCTGCTACAGATATGCAACATAAATAAGGTATAAAATAAAGCTTGCTTAAATGTAGAAATAGAGTTTGGCAATAAGTGATTAGCATCCATACTAAATGACTGTGGCTTGAGAAATAAGGAATCTGCTTAATGGACATGTTTCCTTACAGACACAGCAAAAATGTAAAACAATAAGAATGTATGCATTTCACATTGTCAGCCAGAAAGCTAACCTGGTTCCTTAAAGACTGGACAACAGGAAAACAATCTGTACGTGTTTCTATCATATGACAAAAAAGTTTAAATGAACATGCTTTCATCAAGTCAGCGCATTTGCACAAGATGTTTCCTTAAAGACAATATGAGCTTTGTTTCTATACAGGATGGAAAACAATTCTATTACATGCTTTCCTGCAAACATCAGCAAACAGATGTCTCAGTACAAGTCTAAAACAGAATACCAAGAAGAAAAACAGGATGCAAAAACACTATAAAGAGACTATAGCAGATAAAATTGTTAGAAGTATTTGTGTATGTTACACCTCTCACATCATCCATGCTGAACGAGAAGTAAAGTAGCACAGTACCTGCAACTGCAATAGTAGTACATGTGGTTTGTTATAAAACGTTATTTATTGGTTACTGTTTTTAAAGTGACCGTTTGGTGCTGTAGTTTCAGTAATCAACAGACTGTAAATGCAGTTATAACTAGACTTTGATTTCAGCAGAATCCAGCCAGCAAGACCTTAGTGTCTTAAGAAGACTTTGGATCCATCACAGTAAGCAGCACCTTCATAATTAATTTTTTCACTAACTTGAGCTATGATATACACTTCTTTATTTTGCCCTGAAGTCTGTGTATCATTTATACTGTTGTTTACTTTATAAAACTGATTAAAATCTGCATTCTGATTCCTTTACCCCACTCAGAGTAATATTTGCACTGGCTTCTGAAAACAATAGACTAGAATTTATTATATTCTTTACATCTGTATTTGAAATAACATAATCTTGAATCATTACTAATGTTTGCTTCGTGTTTTTTGCAGGTTTGCATATGATGTACATTGACTGCATTTATGTCTACATTTGCAACACTGTGGCTTAACTCTGTTTTGAATTACACGTACTGTAGTAGTTACACTGATTTCTGAAGACTATAAACTAGAATGTCTTACAATTTGCATGTTATTTAAATCTGAAACTGTACTGACAATAGAAGCTGAATCATGATGTGAATAATTGGAAAGCATGTCTGTTATCTCAGTAATTACAGTGTGCTTCTGTGTTTTAACCCTTTCTTGTCTAGAAAGATTTAACATTCCTGAACTAATAACACTGAAATTTAAATGAACATTTTTAAAACAGATTTTTTTAGACTGCTTTACCCAATTTTTAACTTTTAAGCCACACATTTACTTAGTAGCTTTACTATAGAAGTACTGTTTGACATATTTATAGAATTTACATTTACTAATGTATTTAAACTTTTCTGAGATTTACTCTCTGATTTGGCCAGAAAATGCATTGTCATAAAAATCAGTGCTTACATAAGGAAAGTTGAAGTTGCACTGAGAAGGTGGGTAGGCATATTGCAGGTTTTTCAAGCTTCCTCTTGTAAGGCTTTGTTTGGCTCTGTGATGTTACATCGGAAACTTGAAAGTTTGTCATCTGCTTTGGAGATGGTGAAATTTTCTGATTTGTTTCTGTTAAATGGATAATGTCCTTTACACTGGTATCTTTGAGAGTCTGAAGTTGTTTGAGACTTTACTGTAGATTTTCTGAAGTAATGTTCTGAAGGAACACTGCTTCTCTGTAAAATACATGTGCTGGACAACTGCAAATTTGGAAGGTTGTGATGAAGTTTAGGGACTACTTTAACTGCAGCTATCCCCTCCCATCGATGGTAGCTTGCCATTGTAAAAATTGAATGGATCATGGAATACTGGAATGAACTGGAAGAAATTGAAGTGAGACTGGAATGAATGTCTTTTTCTGTTAATTGCCCAGAACTGTGCTGAGCAGGTGCTAGTCTCTCAATTATGTGCCAAATGTTTTTGTATCTTTCAAAATAAAAGTCTGAATACACTGTAGTTTAGTTAAGAAAGTTTTATTATGTACAGTAGAGGTAGATGTCAACAATATCCTAATCAAATTTTACTGTCTCCAGTAAAAGTGCCGATAAACTGAAATATACTGAATGATAATGTCCTTAGCTTCTGCACTCATTATGCTGTCTGTAAAGTTTGTGCTCTGCATGTCAAATCTTACTGTCTCCAATAACAGTGCTGATAAACTGAAGTAGAGTGAATTATAATGTCTATAACTTCTGTACTCATTATACTCAGAATTAGTTTTTCTCCTAAATAATATAATAATATTCTGGAATGCTGAATATTTGACCTGACGTCTGTACTCACTCTTTAGTGTCTGTGCCACACTTCTGTGGAGTGTACTGCATTGACCTTTTGCATGTCAGTCAGAACTGACTAACTCACATCTGTGTCTGAAGCATCTCTTTTAATAAAATCAAAACTGAGTAAATTTCCTACAAGTTTTACATGCTTCTTTAACCATGATTCCCAAGCTGGTTTGTACTTAATGCACTGCACAGTCTGTTATCACATTTTATTCTTATCAGTATTCTTGACTGAAGTAGAAAACAAAGAGTAAAGGACTCCTTCCACTGAAAGTACTGCCAAAAATCCAAGTAATAAATCCAAAAAGTAAGGCAAGTACTACCACGCAGTGTGTGAAGCAACTTCACTTTATTAAAACAGTATCATAAGCGCTTTCGGGTAAATCCCTTCATCAGATGATAAAACACTAGTAAAAACATATCTAATATAGTACAACACTGCCAATGAAAATCAATAGTTTACCCTCCTTTTTGCTAGAGCTGGTTTTAAAGGGACAACATCATTTAATCCTGGGGCTTTGTCAGCTTCCTAAGAATCCATTGCATCTCTTGATATTTAGTTTCATTGTACAAGTTACCCATTCTCTGACTTCTATTTACAACACATATAACCATAAAGGCAAATACATGATCACTATGCAATTCTATATACTTGTACAGTGCATTATGTTCTTTTCTTAACCTTATATCTGATAAATGCTTAAAATTTCTTTTAGTCTACAGTTTGTTTTTCCTACATAATATGCAGTACACTGTTGACAGTTCCTAATATAGACAACATTTTGTGTGTTACAGTCAGCATACATATTCAAAAAGTAATTCTTGTTGGTTGTGGGGTGTATAAAGCAGTTCCCTTGTAAAATGTGCTTACAGGCTTTAGAATGTAGGCATGGATAAGTTCCCTTCTTCTTAACGCCTGCAGTTTTAAAATGCATAGGTTCTTGACACAAAATGTCTTTCAAATTTTTATTTCTTTTGAAAATAAATCTAGTTTGTGCCCCTACAACTCTAGTTATATTCTCATCTGCAAGAATTCTCCAGTTGTCTCTAATTGTATTACATATACCACCTATATCATTGCTGTATGTTAAACTTATTTTCAAATCTTCATTTGCTTTTTGAACCCGTGCCTCTACCTTATTAGGCCATTTTTTACCTCTATGTAACCATGGTTTTGCACTTTGTTTTCTGTAGAGACTGCTGTTGCCCATTTCCTTTTTCAGTAGATTTTTACTATAGCCTCTTGCTTGAAAATTATTCTTTAAAGAGTCCAATTCCTGTATAAAGGAATTTTCATTCATGCAAAGTCTGGATATTGTACAGACTTGTCCCTTGACTATGTGTTGGAATACATGTCTAGGGTGCATGTTATCATATCTAAGCATGCTGTTAGTCCAACAAGGCTTCCTATATAGTGGGGTCTCCACCTCCCCATTTTCTTTCTTAATAATTCTAACATCCAGATATTCAATAACTGAAGTAGAATAATTCAATGAAAGTCTAAAGAAGCTGGTAGTAGGCTCTAAATACTTAACAAAGGAAGTTAATTCTAATATAGTGCCCCCCACAAAAAGAAAACATCGTCCACAAGTCTATTGTAAAAGAAAAGTTTGTCTTTCCAATCATGTGCTGCTGCAAATATCACCATAACTTCCCAGTATGCCAGGATTAGGTTAGCATATGTGTTCGCACAAGGCGTGCCTATAGCTATACCTTGTCTCTGGCAATAATACTTTGTTTGGCAAAGAAAAACATTGTTCTCTAATACTAGCCTTAATAAGGAACATAACTGTATATCTTCATCTGTATGTATCTTCACCTTTTTATTCAGTATTTCTTCTATGGCAGTAATACCATATTGATTTTCTATGACAGTGAACAAATTCTTTACATCTAAGGTAACAAACATATAGGAAATGTCACTGTTCTCATGTAAATAAACACCCAATGATTCCAGAAATGTGGCAGTATCTTTCAAAATTCTAGGGAAGGTTTTTAAAATTGGTCTAAGAGTACATTCTAACCAGATATAAATATTTTCTGTTACCCAACCCCTACCCGATACTATAGGTCTCATGGGTGTTTTTTTGGGGTCCTTATGAATTTTTGGTAAGGCTTTAAAAACTGGGATAGTGGGATGCTGTATATATAAAAATGTCAGCAGCTCATGGTCTATCAAACCATTTTTTCCTTGCTAAATAAAGATCTGTGCACTTTTTGAATATAGGAATTCACCATTGGTGGTGACAGCTGAAGAAAACAGTATACTAACCTCGAAAAAGGGCATAGCAAAATTAATTTAAAATGGGTGGCGAAAGCCATACACACGCTGGCTAGGCTTATAAATGCCCTAGGGCAGATAGCCTTGTATGAAAATATGAACCTAAAACTGAACGCCTTTGTCTTTACATTTAAAAAATACTTCTTCAGAGTGAATTCTGGTGAAACCTAATGGATTAAATACACACAACCCAACAATGGGAGGCACAGTGATGTAATTAACTGGTTAATCATGTTAAAATCAGATTAAATGACTGCACTCAAGGCCACAGTAAAAACGGGAAAAAAAGATGTGCAAGCCCAAACAGCAAGCAGGACAAGTTCACTAAGATGCTAAACATACTGCAGTATAAAAAAGTATAAAAAATGTATAAAACATATACAGATAGGATGTATGAATTGTATAATTAATGTATACATGAATACATATGAATAAAATGATTAAACTATAGCAGCCTTAATCTTTAAAACACTAGAAATGGAAACAGAGTCATTTAACCCTGGTGAAACAGGCACTGAGCCTCCGTTTCCAAGCTAGTTCCTTGAACTCAAGCAAAGGCTCAATGTCTCCCCCAAGTGGAACAGCCATCAGCCTGCAATAGCAAAAGAAGTAAACCATCTGTAACTGGGACAGACAGTAGTATGCTTGAGAGGGCATTGGTGTTTTTCTTTTTCCTGATAATATCATAATAATGCTCACTTATTCTATCTTTCAGCTTTCTGATAGTTTCTCTGAAGAAGCCCTATAAGGGGTGAAAGCGCTTAGTTCACGTGTTTTTTTATCTATTTTTATTTGTTTTTATTGCGAATATAGTAGCATCAATGCTTCATAGCTGAGCAGGTATTTGTTTTTCTTCATTTTGCAACGTTGTGGAAGTTTGGTGTCCTAGTTTCTGATAGTTTTACTCAGATAATATGCATTAACATGGCAAGTACAATATAGTTTTTGTCTTTCGCTTGATGATGACAACATTCAATCTTTATGTAAGAAAACAATAAAAAATGTTTATTGTTGGGAATGTAACCATACAATGCTATTTTTAATTTGTAAATGCACCATGCAATTTTTAATATGTAAAAAAAAAAATTAATTTTGTATAAATAACTGCACCTTGTAATAAAGGCTGGAGCTTTTCTCCCAGGCGTCCACTGAAAAAGGACTTTGCCCAGTCAGACTTTTCTAGTCAACAAGAACAAACAAATAGATAAATAAATACATATGCTTTGGCAAAGTTGAGGTGTGCTGTATGGACAGTGTGACCACTGCCCATGACTTGCATTGCCCTCTCAAAATAATTTACCTGATTCATTAGACAGGATCTACCCTTAACAAAACCAGACTGTTGGTTGTCAAGTCTTATAAGATTTTTTTTATCATAGTTTTATTAGGTCTGTTATATGACCCATCCCATGGCCTTGCAGATGAGGCTGATCAGGTTAAAAGGGTCTGCAGTGGGACTGCCCTTGTGAAGAGGCATGAAAACTGCTGTGCAATAACTCTGGGGGCAAAGCCAGTGGATAAGCTCAGGCTGAATAGTTGTAGGAGCTGGTCCTGCAGCACATGTTTAGTGCTGTTCAGAAAGTCAGTCTGGTATGTTATCAGGTCTTAGAGCATAGAGGATGCATTTCTTGTTTTTGACAAGTATTTTTTGTGATGATAGATGATTTTAGATCCTTAGGTAGATGTGGGTTTGGCAGAATGTCTCTGGGATGTTTATCAGTATATTTGCGAGATCCAAGTAGGTAGTGCCATTTTGAATGAGTTCTTATGTTAGCTTAAGTTCATAGGAAGCCTTTATTTTTCCTGATGGTACTTTTCAGTACTTCGGATAACCTTTTGATGTTAAACTTGATTTGTGGGTCTTTGATTTTCCTATATATGTCAATGAGCTTTTTTCTGTTATCGTCTTGTTTATTTATGCATGTGCTGTTTCCTTTCCCTGTTTTGGTAGGGACTGACATATTTATACAGTTTTCTACTTGAGCATAGGATTTATTTGCATAAGTAATAGCTGGGTCTACATTTTTGAGGGGTAGAGTTACATTTATTTTATTTTACATTTGTTAACCGGGGGTGTCTGACTGAGCTGAAAAGGCACTTTTTCAGCATAGACCCGGGGAGAAAAGCTCCACAAAGGAAAATTACAGACACATTTAGTTATTTAGACATGATCAGTATACACACAAATTACAAGAGACATGCTTTTACAGAGGTATGTGGCACATAAACAGTTACAGTGGAGAGAACAAACAAAAAAATATTAATTTTAAAAATAAAGGTAATTGATAGATTTGTGGTGTACAGCTGAAATTTGGAACATAGATAGAATACATACATGGTACACAGGTACAGTACATGCATTGTAGATTAGCCAGTGTTTGTGAGTAAGATTGAAAACTATTATCAAGTGCTCTAGATTTAGTATGTGTATGTTATCTGCTTTCACTAGCCTGGGGAATTAGAATTTTGAATTAGAGTTCTTCATAATAGGATCATAGGAGGTTACTAGATTATTGACCTGGAGGTCATTTCAAACCTAACGGTTTCATCCCAATGTAATACCACAGATACTCTAGTCAGTACCGAGGATTGTATTTAGCAATGACTGCCCATGTCCAGGAGGGTTGTGGGAGCTATCCCCAGTAAGAATTTATGGTGCCCCATCCACTTGTCCATGTTCCTTTTGAACAGTGTCATAGAGGTGCTCTGCTTCACATGAATTAGTAACTTATTCCAAAGACACGGCAGTCACTGGAAGACAAATCTGTCCCTCCATCACATCCTATTCAAGTTGCAGGCCATATTTAGGTCCCTGGAATAGGTAGCTCTAGTCCTGTTTGATTTAAGGATGTGCACCAAATTCATTAGGTTTGGGTCAGAAATTGTTATGTAATCCAGGCATAAGTCTCCCCTAAGAAGTCTATATGATACTGAGTATAGTGACAGGGACTTTAGTCGGTCTGTATAAGTCACATGCTGGAGTACTTTGAGCTTCTTAGTTAGAAACCGCTGAGGTCTCTCCAATTGCTGCAGGTGCATCATATAGTATATGCTGAAACGGGCTTTACACTCGATTTTGGGTCTGATTAGTGACAAGTATAGAGGGGTTATAACCTCCTTTGCTCTAGAGGCAATGCCTTTGCTAATCAAGTGTGCTTCGTAGAATGGCTTCCTTACTACAGTAGACACATGATCAAAGTTAAGTTCGCAGTCTACTTGTGATCCCATATCTCTTACCACTTCATAGGCACATAGGGTATTGTTGTTAATTTGATAGTGTGAAGGTACATTGTTTTTACCAAAGAGAATGATGATGCATTTCTTTGCATTCAGTTTGAGATTAAGACACCAGTTGTCAGTCCGCGTAAGACCCTCCTGAAGTATACTGGCATCATTTGCAGATTCAATAATTGCATCCAGTTTGCAGTTGTCTGCAACTTTGGGCAGCCACAGCCCCTTAGTTCTGGCCTGAACTTCTGAGAAGTATATACCAAACAGTAGGGGCCCCAGCACTGAACTTTGTGGTACCCCACTAGTGACAGGTCAGCTAGTTGATGTGGAATCACCCACTTTGAATATATGTGACCAGTTTGTGAGCCAGTGGGCAACCCATCTTACAACAAAGGGGTTAATATTCAGTTTGCTAGGTTTATTGGTAATGCCTGAGTCTGGGTTTGTGTCAAAGGCCTTTACTAAGTAGAGGTATGCTGTGTGCATAAATTTGCCCTCGTCAATGCCCTTGCCACTTGTCCAGTCAGGATAAAATAGACTAGCCTTTGTGGGTTCTGTTCAAGCAGCTTTATTAAGTACAAACACATCAGGATTGAGGCTTAATAACTTTAACTTAGATAAACTTATAAACAAACTAGCTATTGCACTCATACATGCTCTGTGGCTGCACTCTCAAAATGGTACTGAAGCTAGCACGTGCTTTCTATTTATATGCACGTGCCGACCTTGGAATATTTTTTAAAGGTTCAACATCTGCATCCTCCCTCTTTGAGAAATAAGTCTTGCAATATTGACAACATTAATTGCCATACAATCAATACAAATAATTCTTTGTCATGCAATTATACAGAACTAAATACATATAGACAATTATGTCCAGGTTGCTGTGTATTTCACACTAGGTCTGGAAATACGACCAAATCGTGTGTCATAGAAGTTAGAATTAGGTCTAGCAACTGGGACTGTCCCTGCTGAATGTTCAACTTTAGGGACATCAGGAACATTATCAGGAATGGAAGTAGAAGTTAAGACATGTTCTGCAACAGGAACATTGTGTGGATTGCTCTGAGATCTAGAATCTGTATCACAGGAACAGTGCTGCGATATCAATTCTGGTACAGGAAGATGTCTGTGATTTCTCCTGTACTTCATACCCTCAGATTCTACGAAGTAGAATCTCAGCTCAGTACATGTACCTGTTACTTGACCAATCCAGTTGAAACCTTTCTCCGTTTGTATCCCCACTGTCTCTCCTTCTTTCAATGGATAAAGAAATCTGCTCGATTTATCATAGCTGGACTTCTGGAAAAAACGCTTTCTAAATAATTGGGCTCTAATTGTCCTGTTGTTCTTAGCTTTAGGCCTCAACAAACTGGAACTAATAGGCAATGTTGTGCTGGTTTGCCTAGATAGAAGTCTCCAAGCAGGCAAGTCTAGTATATCGTTACGGGGTATATTTCTGAGATTAAGTAGATTAAAAAAGACATCTGCATTATCACGCTTTGACCTCTCAAGTAATTGCTTTGCACTCTATACTGTACTTCCAGCTAGTCCATTTGACTGTGGCTATTCTGGACTACTAGTGACATGTATAAAGTCCCATTCTTTTGCAAATTTCTGACACAACTGAATGGTAAATTGAGTACCATTGTCAGAAATAACTTTGTGTGGACTACCATGGAGTGAGAAATGACGTTTCAACTTGGTGATAGCAGTGGACGTTAGATTAGGTAGTAAATCAATCTCAAACCAGTTCGACTAAGAGTCTACCAATACTAAGTAATGCTGATTGTTCCACTCGAATATATCAGTGGCTACTGCTGATCAAGGTAGTTCAGGAACTTGGCGTAGCTGAAGTGGTGGTTCTTTTTGCTTTTGTGGTGTAGTACTATTGCATACTGAGCAAGAAGAAAGTATTTTATCTATGTCTTTTACTAGAGAAGGCCAAAATACTAGTTATCTCACCCTTCTTTTGGTAGATTTGGAACCTAGGTGACCACAATGCAAAATCTTGATATATTCATGTTGTAAGGAAGTAGGAACAACAATTTTAGGACCTTTGAAAATAATGCCATCTTCCATCAGCATCTCATCTTTGTAAGAAAAATAAGTTTGCACTTCAGATGGTACACTAGATTGCTTTGACGGCTATCCAACATTAATGTAGTGGTTGAGCTTTTGCAAAAATGGATCAGTCTTTGTATGATCTCTCAGCTCATCAAGTCTCGTGATAGAAAAATTACACACTTCCATGACATCAAAGTCAAAATTTTCTGCGTGAAACTGTTCCATTGTATTTCTGGGTGATCTGGTTAAGGTATCAGCTAGATAAAGAAGTTTGCATTTTATATAGACCATTTTGAAGTTGTACTTTTGCAATTTGAGCATCATTCTTTGTAATCTCGCTGGAGCTGAATGCATAGGCTTCTTTAGAATAGTAACTAGAGGTTGGTGATAAGTTTCAATCTGAATAGCTCGACCATAGATGTAATTGTGAAACTTTGAACATGCAAGTACTATTGCTAAATGTTCTTTCTCAATTTGAGCATACTGCAATTCAGTTTGGGTCAGAGTTCTAGATGCATAGGCTACTGGTCTGCCTTCTTGAAGAGTAACTGCACCAAGACCAAATTTTGAAGCATCACAGGAAAGAGTTGCTGGTTTATTGACATCATAGTATCTTAATGTAGGTGGGTTGGCAATTTTCTGATTAAAGTCCTCAAATGCCTTCTGGTGCTGTTCCAACCAAGACCATATAATATTTTTGTGCATCAGCTCTCTCAAGGGTGCTGTCAACTCACTGAATTCTGGTATAAATTTGCCTAAATAGTTTACTATACCAAGAAAATGTTGGACAGCCTGAACATTATCTGGTACTGGCATCTCAAAAATGGCTGCTTGCTTGGATGGGTCTGGTCACAAGCCAGTGCTAGTAAATAAATTATCTACATATGTAACTTCTGGTAATCTGAATTTGCACTTCAGGGGATTGAGCTTTAAGTTCACTTCACGTGCTGTGTCTAGAACTTTCTAAAGATTTCTGTCCTGCTCTGCTTCACCATTGCCTCCAACCAATAAATCATCTACTATTATGGAACAAGGATATCCTGAAAAAATTTGCTCCATTGCATGCTGAAAGACTTCACTTGCAGATTTTATTCCAAATGGCATCCTGAGGAATCGTGTTCCTATCAGCATCTTGAACGCTGACAGTATTGAATTTGATATTGTCGCAACGAGAATGCCAAAAGTGCAGAACGTCGTACGGGTAAACGGAAATCTCTGTAAGGAGAGATTTCCATTTACCTCAATGTAGTGCGGTGTCGGAGTTGGTATATTTAAGTAGCGGGGGGTGTGGGGGGTGCAGGGGGGCTTTCCCCCCTGCCTACACCAGTTAGTTCTATTTTTTTTTATCGGCATTCGAAAATTGGATAGTTCGATCATGTCAGTTCGACATTTAGTGATTCGAACTATTCAATTTTTGAAATGCTGATATAGACCCAGAGGAATCTATATCTGACAAATTGGGTACTGAAAGCACTCAGTAATGAGGAGCATTACTTGCCAAAATTAACTTTATGCATCCAAGACAGAAAAAAACAGTAGCATTTGATATTAGGGCTGTGACCTCCTCAACTGCACGCATTGCATGATGCTGTCTCTTTAATGCTTTGTTCAAATCTCTTGGGTCAATACATATTCTAATTTTGTCTGAGCCTTTTTTTGTGGGCTGCTACCATGGATGACACTTATTCAGTTAGTTTTATAACGGGACAAATTACACCTTGCTGCACAATTTTATCCAACTGAGCTTTAACTTTATTCTGCAAAGCTATTGGAACTTTTCTTGCTGGTCTCGCCTCTGGGTCTAACTTCATAGAATACACAACTGGAAGTTTCCCAACTTATTGAAAACATCAGCATACTCTGAGAAAATAGCTTCATTAAAATCGGAACTAGGATATGTGCTTATATGATGAACTTCTTTGGTAAAAGAAAACAAATTCATTCTCAAACTGTTTGAGACCTACTAATGACTGCACAGGTCTTTGGACTACATAGAATAACAAGTTGTAACAGTTCTTAGCCAAATAACATGGAAGCACTATTGAGTCTTCGGTTTGAATTTCTTCACCTCCATAAGCAATAAGTTTTGCACAACTAGCCGCATTGAGCTGTTCGTTAGTTCTCACCTTAGCAAATGTATCTGCTGACATAACATTACACTTTGAGCCAGTGTCCACTTTAAGCTTGGTGGATTTATCATTGATCTGGACAGTACAAAACACTTCATTCTTTGTCAACAAATTTAATGCATCAGCCTTTTCATCAATTACTGATATAGCATCTATGTAGAAAGTAGAATCGCAGCTCTCTTTATGACCAACTTGCTTTTTTGAGTGACCTTTCTTTATAACTGTGTGAGGTTTACTTGATTTGCAAAACTTTTGAAAATGGTTCCATTTTTTACACTTGTGGCATTGCTGACCAAATGGTAAACATTTTTCTCTTTTATACTCATGATTGGCACCACAATTGCGACAGTTAACCATAAAGCTGGATTTGAGTTTTGCTGACACACCCTTGTACTGCACTGAGCATGTCCTTTTCTTAGATATTGCTGGAAAAGTATGGGGTCTCCCAGGAAAACCCACAGAGGTTGCAGGTGCCATGTGCTTAGGCCTTCTTCTGCTAGCCATGTGTTGCATGCTATCTGCATTTGCTCTGGAGCCTGCTGAAGCCATGCTCTTATCACTTGCAAGCATACTTGTGTGCCTTTCTGTAACTTCATGGATTTGACAAATCTCAATAGCTTTGCTCAGCATTAAATCACTGTTATGAAGCAAAATCTTTCTCACTGCAGCTCTATTAATACCACACATAAGCCTGTCCTTTAGTAACTCATCTTTTAAGTCACCAAACCACCATGTTTTAGCTTTGTTTCTCAGGTCAGTAATGTAAGCTGCAAAAGTTTCCACAGGTTTTTGATTTCTTGTGTAAAACAAATGCCCCTCTAATGTAATATTTGCCTGGGGGTTACACATTTCCCTGAACTTGCATTTCAAACACTCAGGGTCTTCCTTTGATTCAGCCTGTACAACAATATGACAGTTTTCACCTTCTCCCTCATATTCTGCCGGTGCATACACAAGTGAATACTCCTTTTCAATGGCCTCTGACCCAGCTAGGTTTAGCAAAATGAATGCCCTGGTGCGTGCATCCTTGTCAGAATAAGCTGCTTGTATAAAAATATTGTACTCTTGCTCAAATATTCTCCAACTTTCTGCAATATTCTGATCAAACACCAATGGTGATGGTTTTCAAAATCCATCTGCCATATTAACACATATCAGTGAAGGCTTTTGCAAGTATGCCTGAACACACACACACACACACACACACACACACATATATATATATATATATATATATATATATATATATACATACATACACATATGCTAGAAATTTATGCCAGCATTTGTAACTATGCCCAATAGCACCACAAACCTCTGAATAACTTTCTCTTTGGCACTGTAATACTCTTGAAATCACTGTACTGTAAGAAATCACCTCTTATCACTGTAAGAAATATTTCAAAACAACTGCTCTGTGTGAATAAACTGGGCAGAAGAAGCTCAGAGTAAGAAACATTTCAAAGTAACTGCACTTTGCAAATAACAGTACACAGTACACTGAAACTTTCCCAAAATGGCTGTACTTTGCTAAGTAACTCTTTACAGTGCAAGAAACACTCTGTAATGGTGGCACTTTGTGAAGAGACACACTCATCACAAGAAACTTTTCTAAATGGCTGTATTTTTACTGTACTTTATGAAATAGTTGCACTTTGCACACAAACTTTTCAGAATAAATGCACAGTAATAAGCACACACTGTAAGCACTTTTACATACTTTGAGATACTTTGCATAACTCTAGTTATGCCCTGAATACAATGCGAAATAGTAGTTATGCTAAAACACAGTACTTTTCTGAAAAACATGCAGTCACCTTGCTTTATTTATGCTTAACGTGCCCTTTTTATATTCGTTTTGCTTGTTTAATCTTTTTTTCATGCCCATTACACTTTTCTTATGCTTGTTTTACTCTAAACCTGCCCATTTTACTTTAAATATGCTCATTTTGCAATTCTGAGGTAATTCCAAACCCCTTATGTGCTTTTCTGATAATTGTTTTATCAAATATCTTAATTTTAAACATTTCAGTTAATAAACCTTTTGTGTTTTGCTTGTTTAATAATGCAGTTTGTGCCCTTGTAATGCTCAGTTTTATCTTTTTTATAAAATAAATCATGGCTCATTTCTGGCCCTTTTTATGCTTGTTTCTCTTAATTTACCTTCACTGTTATCTCTGCACCTTGTAACTCTGAAAAGCAGTCTCTGGAATTTCAGTTCTGACACCATGTTGCTTGTCCAGTCAGGATAAAATAGACAAGTCTTTGTGGGTTCTGTTCAAGCAGCTTTATTATGTACAAACACATCAAGATTGAGGATTAAAAAGTTTAACTTAGATGAACTTATAAACAAACTAGCTATTACACTCATGCATGCTCACTCTCTGGCTGCACTCTCAAAATGGCACCGAAGCTAGCAAGTGCTTGATATTGATATGCATATGCTAACCTTGAAATGCTTCTTAAAAGTATAACCCCCCCCCCCCCCACACACACACACACACACACACACACACACACACACACACTATTCTACAGCCCGCTCACATTTTCAAAGAAATCCACCAGATTTAACAGGCAGGATCTGCCCTTGATGAAGCTGAATTGAGTCAGATCCAGGGTTTGAAGGTTACCTATGTCATTATTTATGAGGTCCATGATGATACATTCTATGGCTTTATAGATGAGGCTGGTCAGATTTATGGGTCTATCATTCCCTTGTCTGTTGCTAAGCCACCTTTGTGGATAGGAATAACTGTTACTTTAATGTAAATTTCAGTCAAGGTTCAGAATGTAATGCATTCATAGGTTCTTAGATTAGTACTATGCTAACTGCTCTTGTGGATCATTTTAAGTCTAGTCAATTACCCCATGTGAGAATCAAACCCATTACTTTGTGTCTGTAAGGTAAACACTTTGACCATTATGCCAACCTCCCTTATAGTGCATTTCAATTTTCAGAATATAACATTTTTACTCAGTTATACATTTCTAACAACATTATGTAAATTTCAATCAAGTTTCAGAATATAACATTCATACTCAGTTGTTGTTCTTCATCTTTCAGCTTTTCCCGGTTAGAGGTCACCACAGTGGAACTCCGGTCCGCTAATGATTGGCAGTAGATTTTTTTACAGTGCCAAGTTGCCAGCCCAACGCCCAACCTTCAACGAAGGAATGCCCATTCACGCATGTCTTTCAAATGCCACCCAACTGTGGGGAGGACATGCAGACTCCACACAGAAGACGCTCCAGCCGAGAATCGAACGGGAGAACCTCTTGCTGTGAAGCGACGAACGCTACTGCTCATACTCATATCTAACAGCATTACTAGACAGTTTAGATTGTGTAATTACATCATAATTCACTTTATTCAGTCATTAGTTTTAAGGGTAAAATGACAGAATTATTTATACATCACACTTCACATTATTCAGTAATTAGTTTTACGGTAAAGTGACATACAACAGGCTTATTAAGATAAGTTATCTAAAGAATATGTAGTAATAGTTATTTAGTATACTCCAAGCATAACATGTCAGGTTTCATTTGTTAATTAATTTACAAAGTACAATGCAGCCTACATAATAATAATAATAATTATTGTACATTAGCCAGAAAGTTAAAAAGACATTGACAGAGTATGCAAAGGTATAAATCTAAAATATAGAAAGCATAGGTTTTAGTAAAGGTACTTCTACTATTATAACACAAATACTTGCAGGATATTTAAGACACAGATTTAAAAGGCAGACCTCAATTACAGCACACAGAAATTTAAAAAGGTAAATAGACAAGATTATTAGTAACAAATCTAACTGAAACTTTACAGACATAAGTTAATGCATTATATGGTAATTATGCTTCAAGATACATATATGTGTAAAAAACAGCGAGTCTACCAGTTATAACACATTAAAGAATTGCCCAGATATAATTAAATCATAAATTTAAGAGACTTAAAAAAAAGCAGATCCTAAATGCTCAAGTGACACCTAGTTGTCAAAATTAAAATTGCAAGTATATTTAACAGTTAAAAAAAATAATTTGTATTACTTCTAGTGATCGTTATAGTATCCGTTGCAGACTGTATTAATAGATTTAGAAATTAATTACAGAAGTAAATGCCATTTCAGTAATTTCAGAGACAATTGTTAACAGAATAAATCCTACATAAATACAGTTAATAAAGTAGACCTTGGATAGGCCTGAAAATGTAAGGTTGGGCCTGTGTCTTCATTTTATATTTTATAGTAATTACAGACTATGTGTATGTATCTTCAGAAGGAGTTGTTAGATCAGGTGTCATTTAAATGTACAAAAATACAGGATTCTCTTTGCATAAGTCTAGAAATGCAGCCATATTAAAGCAGGCTTCACAGTTTGCATAAAATTTCAGTAAATGCACTTTCAATCACTGAAAATAATCTTCAGTCAGGAATACTGATAAGAACTGAATATTCTGTACATTTGAGTACAAAGACATCTTGTTTGTATGCTACAAGGCTTGGGAACCAAGGCTAAAGAGGTGTGTAGTACTTTACAGGGTGGTGGTATTACTAGGAAATACTTCAGACAAAGTTAGTTAAATTAGTTTGTTTTTGGATGGATCTGCAGATGCTTGTGGCAGTGCAGTGCTCAGAAAGCAGTACAGACATTCAGGTTTGAGTGCAGAAGTCAGATCAAATATCCAGCATTTCAGAATATCAATTATGCTGTTCAGGAGGAATGAAATATAAAAGATATGAATGCAGAGAACTATTTCAGTTAATCAAAGAAATATGAATATTAATGCAGAGGACCGTTTTAGTTTATCAGCACTGTTATTGGAAACAGTATTTGGATATTGTTGACATCTACCTTCACTGTACATAATAAATTATTCTTAACCGAACTACAATGTTTGCAGACTTTATGCTGAAAAGTATAAGATGATTTGTCTGATAAAGGAGAGACTGGCACCTGTTCAGCACAGTTCTGGATAATTAACAGATAAAGACATTCATCCCAGTCTCATTTCAGTTTCTTCTAGTTGTTTCCAGTTCATTCCAGTATTATACAGTGATATTAATTCTTTCATACACTTTCTGGTAACCTTTATGAATCCCCTCAGTATTTAAGGCTGCAAGAAAATTAGCAGGGCACTAAACTTAAGAGGAAGAAGGTGTGAGTTATGCTTGTGTTGTCTGTTCACTCAGAATGGTGTACACTGAGTGTAGGAGTTAATGAATGTCAGGGTCTATTTCATCTTGCACAAGATATCATTTGATTAATGCTAGTACCCCTTCTTACCAAGGCCATTCCTATAAATTATGTAAGTATTCAATAATTGTTTATATTAACTATTCACAATGTTCATATGCCCTTGAATATACTACTATTGCTCTATTTCTTATGTATGAACACACATTCTGCTTTTGCTACATTCTTTTCAGTGCTGAACAATGACATTGGGTTGTGACCGAAAAGGATCAATAGACCAGTCCATTTACTCACTTAACAAATTGCAAATTAATAAAATTAAATACACTGTAGTTTATCATTGTCTGGTCTTATGTTTCTTTCAAAGTGGAAAGCTAAAAGGTCCAATCAAACCAGGTAATATAAATCATAACCTTGCAAAGTGTACTCCAAGCACCACAGAATTAATAAAAAATGGAGAAGAACAACTGTTTTGAAAACTAATACATTTATTTTGGACATTAAGCATTTTCGTTCAAACAGCACCCATGGTCAACTGACTTCATCAGAACAATTCAATATGCTTAAACAAGGTTTAACATTCAAATAATCACATCAGTTACATGTTAAACACAAATCAGTTCAACAAGTAATAGATTGTATATTATTAGTTAATCCCTGTTTCTGTTAAAAAAAAAGCAGATTTTTAAAATGTATAAAATACTCACTCTATACATTAATTTAGATGACACTTGAAATATATCTATAAATTGTGAAAGTGTAAGTATATTTTTCTCTCAATAAATACCAATTAACATATAAATAATTTAAAGTTTTGCAGTTTGTATCCTTAAAACAGGATTTATAGAAATAAAATCATTAATCCCCGGCAGTACCATGGCATTCAACCTAAGCTGCCACAACAGTTTTTTATATTCTATTTTAGTTTCCCAGTTACCACCCTTTGTGATACAATAAGAAGGTTAATTAGAAGGATATATGAAGAACTGGAGGAAAGAATTAAAGTGGGAAGGTCCCTCTCAGATAAGCTGTGTTTGAACACAGGAACCAGGCAGGGGTGACCTCTTTCCCTTTGTTATTTGCTTTATATTTTAAGCAACTCTCAAAGAAAATTAGAGACTCAGAAATACAAGAATATAATTGGTATAGTAATCAAGAAAAGCTCACTTTATTTGCTAACGATATTATTTTGTACTTGATAAGTCCAGAAAAGGACATCTCAGTGTTGTGGACCATTTTGAGATTTTGGGGTATAAAATAATATATATAATTTACAGCCATAGTCTTTGTTTTATGTACCCACACACAAATTGGTTCAGCAATACCTATATTTATGGGGACATGATAAGATGAATTATTTAGTTGTATGGATTAAAAAGGCTTCTGTCATGGCAGCTAAGGATATGTGAGAAGAGACTAAACAAAAGGTAATACAATGATTGAGAAACTGAAAACATTTATGTATGTGTATGGATAGTAAGATACAAGTAGTGAACATTGTTTTAGTCCCTTTAGTCTTGTTTACAGGTTGAGCATACTTTTATCAACCCGAGGAAAAGTTGCGGACAATAAGTAATAAAGAATTGAAGACATTTATCTGAAAGGGAAACAGGGCAAGAGTAAAGTGGAATAAGTTGATCCTTCCAGTAGGATAAGATAGGTTTACCTGATTTGAAGGAATAATTTAGAGCTACACAGTTATGGCTCATATATAACACAAGCAAAGGTTTTAATTCAAAGTAGAAAGGGATAGTGAAGTAAGGGGGAAGTTCAAGAAATAAAGTGGGATTTTGGATGTAGATCCTTAAGGAGAATAATAACAACCATATAGAATATTATATTCATAAAGTAGCAGAAAGTATTGTAAAACTAAGCCAATATGAGAATGGAAAAAAGAGGTTTTGCCAATAGAGATGACTGCAAGTAGTGGTACATAAAATAGGCAAGAGGGGGCTGGAATTTACTGGAAAAACCTGATAAAAGAACCAAGACATTGGGAGCAGATAACTCAAGCAAGAAAAATAACAGAGTGGGATGAAGCCTGGAAGACAGTTGGATTGCAAGCTAGAGACTTTCTTCATTACCCTGGCTTGATCTCAGAGTACAGGCAAAGAGAAAGGGATAGGGGAATTTTAAATGAAAGACCTGCTCTGGTAGAGTTTTAGTTGAATCAAGAACAGAAGCAGTTGTTAAAAAAGGGATAATTAGTAGGCATATAAAATATCACACGATAACTATAAGAATCAAACAGAGGAGGTTAGAAAATATTGGGAAGAGAAACTGGGAAAGCAATTTATAAGGAAACAAAGGGAATGCATGTTAACTATAAACATCAGAGGAGGTCAGAAACAATTGGGAAGAGAGACTGGAAAAGCAATTTGCAAGAAAACACTGGGAAGACATGTATGGCTCCCAGTTATGCAACCAAGTCCAGAAGGTTTAAGATCATTACTTGGAAATGTTTGCATAGGTATTTTTAAGCCCCAAGTTGACTTCAAGTAATTTTTCTTCAAGTAGATAGCAGATGTTGGAGGCATGATGGAGAAGAAAGAGGTAACTGGGAATATATATGTTTTGGGAATATAATGACTTAGCAGATTTTAAAAATTTTCTACAGAGTACTGTATCAGAAAGACTGAGTTTGCAAATGGCTGTAAATAAGGAAATTATTCTTGTGGGGTGGTATACAGGATATGAATTGCCTAGACGTACTAAAGCTTTAATTATTTTGATTCTGTTGGCTGCCAAAAGGAAATTATTTATGAATGGAAGTCTACATCAACTGTACTCAGTTGAGGTACTGAATATTATAAAAGAGATAAAAGAACTGGAAGAGGGATCTTTAGAAAAAGGAAAGGAGCAAATTACATAGAAATAAATGGAAATTGTGGGAACAATACATACATAATAATTTTAAGGAGGAGGAGTGAGCTTTAAAGGAAGGCAGGAATTCAGCAATATTTGTAATGTTGGACTGTTCATAGTAGCATAGAAAATATGTATGATGTATATACTATATTTAAATGGAAAATGTTAAAATGGTTTGTTTTCTTTTCAGTTAATGTATGTTGAAAACCCTCAAACAAAAAGCTAAATATATTGTCAGAACAGCCTCATCCCGTTAACCTGAAACATGCACATAAAACTATATACATCTTCACAAAATGAAGTTTAACCTCCTGGATAGGGGCAATTGCCTGAAATTGACAGCTGCACCCACAGGCATTACCTAACCTGAAAATTAAGGTTATCCACACTAAAGCATGTGTTACAGTCTGTACTTCCACTTAGATTGATTTCTCTTTTTTTGTTTTTTTCTTATCTTTGTTTTCCTTCCACATATGAAAAACAACCTATATGCTTTCAGAAAACATTAACTTTTAGCTGTAAGAAAAAGTGCACTGGCTACCTTTAAGGAAAAATAAACTGTACGCGGTTCCATTAAATGCATTAAAGTACTAGGGCTTCTAATGAGCCTGTATCTCTTATTCACTTCCCATAATTTCAAACTTTATTTTTCACTGTTTGCAGTGTACCTTTAAATTTTGCATTTCTCTCACCAAAAAAATTCTGAGCTCTCAAGATTAATTGCTTGCACCAGCAGACAATTTGTTTCCTTGTAAAAGAATTAGAGAAAAAAAATCACCTAACATCTCTGCAGATACTTGAAATAATCTTTGTAAATTTCACTCAGAACAGAGTGCACAACTGCTTTCAGTTGCAGACTTCCTGACTCCAACTGAGAAAATTTGCTAATGGAAAAAAAATAAACAAGCTAATATTAGTGTAGATAACATTTTTCATGGCTGTCATCATTTGTCTTATTTTTCAGGCCTACATGCTTATTTATACACCAAGGGCATTAATCTAGGCATCCATCCTTGTAAAAGTAAGATAACTTGTATTAATTCTACATATAATATAATCAATGCACTCCTTTATCCTCCATGCTGCCAGCCCAAGATTACAGCACATCAACTCAATCTTGCTTCTATCCAGCCTTTCAACTCTTGTTATGTTGTAAAGTCTGTATCTCTTACAACTTCAAAAACAACAAGAAAAAAAAAAACTTGTCTACCTTAATATCTTCAGTGCATGCAGAAATCTCTGAAAAGAATCTCTCTCATTTAAAATACTGTTGACGCACACTATACAAATTGCTTTACAATATAATATGCAGTTTATACAATGAAATGTTTCATGCAAATACTAATTAAGAGCAAAATAGTTTTACTTACAGTTATTGTTTTCCCTTTTAGTGTTTTCTAAACATTAATGCCATAATGTGGGGTATGTGCTTTACAGTCCACCCACAAGTTCAACAAAATCAAGAACAGTCCAGTTTTTTTCAGCCACATTTTCTTGCAAAGCCATATTTTGCTAATGTGATTGATGCTTTATAGTCTTCCATTTATTCACTAATTTCAGTATTTCTGATCTTCATCCTGTTCATCTCTATCTCTCAACACAAGACTCTGGTTCAGGTCTAAGGGACTCCTGATTCTTCTAGTCAATTCCTGTGCTTTCTATCTCACAAGAATTTTCCTTTGTAACATTGGAATGGGTTTCACTGGCAAAGTGTCTGTATGAGCTTTATTTTCAGAAGAATGAGAAGCACAGTCCCCTTCCATTTGATTGTTCACTTTTTGTTGGATAAATGTTTTTTTTACTTCCTCCTTAGCCTGTTCTGCATCCAAAATGTCTTTGACCCTCAAGAAAAATATTCTGAAAACAGTGGATACAGCAACTTGAATTTCACACCTGTCTCTTGACATTCCCTGAGTGCTGAGGTAAATTTGCTTCTCTTCTGCCTGGTGTTCAGTGAATAATCATTTTCCATAAACACTCTGGTGTCTCCAATTTTTTAATACTTACCTTTCTTCCACAGTTTTGCCAAGATCAACTCTTTCTGCTGGCATGATTGGATCTTTACTAATAGGTTCATAGCAGTACTAGGCTAACTGCCTTTGTGGGCCATTTTAAGCCTAACCAATTATCCCATTCGAGAATCAAATCCTGCACCTTAACTGTCATACCAAAGCACAACCTCAAAATTTGAAGGCCCCAGCAAGAAATATATATATATATATGTATGTATGGGTCTACTGTGATTCACTGAAAACTTATTTCACTGAATTTCAATTCACCCTCAAAAATCACTGAAAGCTCAAATCACTGAAAACTCATTTCACTGAATCACATTTCACTGAATGTAAGTACTGTTGGGCAAATAAAATGTATATGCCCTTTTCCCCGCAGTAGTGTGATCCTGGAGTTATTATATATAGTTGGGGGGCACAGACCTTCCCACATTGGGGGTTGTGGGGGGCATAGGCCCCCACCTACTTAGCTTTTATATTTATGAATCTCATTTCACTGAAAGCTAACAACATAAAACCAAAAGTAGCTGGGGGGCTGTGTTCCCCACACTCCCCCTAACTATACATACTAACTCCAGGATCGCACTACAGTGGGGAAAAGGGCATATCCATTTTATTTTCCCAACAGTACTTACATTCAGTGAAATGAGTTTTCAGTGAATCACAGTAGACATATATGTATATATATATATATATATATATATATATATATATATATCTTGGATGCTTTCTCATGGCCAGGTTTGGAGCATGCACTTGATATGCCCTTTCAGTGAAAAACCTGCTGTGATGTATCAGTCCAGTTGCTTAATTGTGTTTTCATAAAATTAACATCCTTCCAATTTCTCTAGTTCAGCAGAAAGTTTCAGGTTTTCTCTGAGTGCTCTGTCTTCTATGCTAACTCAACCAGTTTTTGGAACAACCCTTCTTGAGAAGCCTTATACTTATCCAGCCTTTTCTTCATTTCAACCTCTGATTTTTTTGCAGTTTTATCAGTTCATCTGCATAGTTAGTTAAGCTTCTTCTATTTTTCCATCCTTTTCTTATTTGAGTTGATAGATTCTTTCAATGTTTCACTTATTTGAATCATCTCTGAGTACATTTGATTTATTTTTCCTCTACATTACTAGATGCCATGTTTTGTACCAATGCTAAAGTTTGAATTGCTTTTTGCTGAACAGCTGCAGGATTTTCCCAGACACAATTTTCTCTTCACCTTCTCCAGCTGATTTT
>NC_056748.1:692607686-692642686 GCF_019279795.1 Protopterus annectens | reverse complement strand
CAGGGCTGGTCAGGTGGTGGAGGAAGAGATACTGCTGTAAGAAATTAATATTTTCTTTTTATCCATTAGAGTGGATCTTTTTATTTGACACAGGGGGAGCAAATGGAAGGGCTATGGGTCTTCCCATTAATTTGTTATAGGGTCTCAATTTCCTTGTAGAATTTAAAGTCTCTGACCATTTAAATTTTGCTTAGTACAAACCTTTGAAGAGAAAAAACATATATATTTTTTAAAGTCCTGTTAACCCTCTCTACTAGTCCCGATGATTGCGGATGGTTGGGACAGTGAAGACTAAAATTAAAAAAAAAAAACGATAGTACAAGGTACACCAAATTACAGAATCTGCTTTGTGACAGGAGTGAGCTTTTACAAAACATACAGATTACTAATAGGATATTATTGCAAATTATGTACTTTAGTTATCTGGACAAAGTCCAGCTCTACATTAACAAAAGGTCCCCAAGGTGGTGGTAGCTGACACTGTATTTTAAACAATTGCACAGCTGTTAACATACTGAAGTATCAAAGAGGAGACATAAGTGGTATACCAAATTTGGGTGATTTGATTAAATAAAGCTGCCTTACCTGCATGGGCTAGTAAAAGATATGCCCTTACCAGGTAAGGTGGCAAGGAGGCAGGCATCACCAGTCAGCCGTCTGGATGTTGCCATACTCCATTAGAGGATTTAATATATCCATCTTTGAGCCACTTGTGAACTTCTCCCTGTGATGCCTCAGCTTGAAAACTGACACTATTAAAATCAGACGTCATTATTATTAGTTTTACAATAACATTATATAAGAGTTATTACTTTTTATAATCTGCTTGGTGGCATAATCTGCCAAATTATCTATGATGCCCTTTTAGTAGGCACTCAATGAAAATTTTTAACAGCTAAAAAAAAAAACACTTTTTTTTCATTTTGAGCAGGTACGTCTTCACTTTGATTTGGCATTGTGGATAGGAATGTCCCATTTCTAGAATTAAGCAGATAATTAGTCTCACACACACAATCATGTTCTTTACCATTCTCAGCAATAGATAACACAGATGCAGGATTTAGAACAGAACAGTGTATCAGAGAAACAGACGGATCAGGAAAAGAAAAGTGCAGATTTATATTTAATTAGACATTCAGTCAAGAATTGCTGAGTTTCATTTTAAGTAATAAAGATTATTTATTTTATTTATTTACATTTGTTGACCGGGAAAATCCGACTGGACACAGGTCCTTTTTCAGCAGAGACCTGGGGAGAAAAGCTCCACAATAAAAACAACAATTAATTACAAGTTACAAGAAGTATAGATAGGTTTTGTTTAACAATAGTAGTAAACAGTTATAGTTCAAAATGAAATTATTTAGTTAAATGGTACAACACTTATATCACTGGTGCCATAAAGACTAACAAGTATTTTAATAGCTGAACTAGCAGCTATTACCCTTAAATAACAGTGGCTAAGATTACAGCTGAGATATAGGTTTACAAGCAATGTATTTGGCTGCAATCCGAGGTAGTTAGAGGGGTGGAAGAAAGGGATTAGAGAGGTTGGGGTAGAGATGTTAGAGAGGTTTGTTACAGGGGCATGTCCAATACTATTTTAGATGAGATTTTAGAGCAGCTTTGAAGTTAGTGTGTGATGACACAGACGTTATAGTGTGTGAGGAAGGGTATTCTATAATTTTGCTATGGAGTCGGAGAAGAGAGCTTCTTCAGCAGAGCACTTGATTTTAGTTACCTGTAATTGATTTTTGTTACTGGAGCATAGTGGTCTGGTGGTATGATAGGGTTGGAGTAGATTTTGGAGGGAGGGGACTTTTAGAGGATGATTTAGTAGTTTGTGGGTGAGTGAGAGTTGGTACCATTGAAGGAGGTGAGGGAGTTCTAGCCAGCCTAGTTCAGTAAGTGAGGTGCAGTGGTGGCTACGGTAGTTTGCGCCAGTGGCAAACTTTGCTATTTTGTTGTAGCAAGCTTCGAGTTTACCTAACTCACTTTGCCTTAGGTTGGTAAATATTGGAGAGACGTAGAGTAGGATGGAGATAAGGTGGCTATTTGCAACTCAAATCTTGGCTGTTTTGGTGAGGAATTGCTTATTTTAGTATAAAGCTCCTAGTTTGTTGTGTACTTTTTTTATGGTTAATGACATGTGGATGTCAAACTTGAGGTTATTGTCAATTTCAACTCCAAGTAGTTTGGTGTGGTCTGTTTAGGGGATAATGGTGTTGTCATTGGCTTTAATATTAAATTGGTGGGTGTTTAGATTGTGTTTGGTGGGTTGGAAGATGAGGGGTTTTGTTTTGCTTGGGTTAAGTATTAATTGCGCATCTGAAAGCCAAGTTTCAACTGAGGAAAAGGCTTCCTGTGTGGTCTTTTGAAGTTCAGGTAGGGAGTGGGCCGAGCAGATGATGGTGGAATCATCTGCGTACTGTACGAGAGTGGCTTATTTGGTAGCAGAGGCTAGATTATTAGTGAATATGGAGAAGGGTAAGGGTCCAAGGATGGATCCTTGGGGAACACCTATTGAGGCAGGGAGTTGGGGGGCTATATCATTATGCCAAACAGTGGATTGATGGCGGTCAGTCAGGTAGCTCTGGAACCAGTTTGTGACAGATTGAGAGAAGGATAGAGTATTGAGGACAGTGATGAGTTGTTTATGATAGACCATGTCAAATGCTTTAGATAGGTCTAGGAAAGTTGCAGAGCTGAAATAACCATTGTTTTTATGTTGAAGGATTGTATTAGTGAAAGCAAGTAAGGCAGTGGTTGTGCTGTGGTATGGTTGGAAACCATGCTGTGTGTTAGATAGAAGGTTGTTAGCAAGGAGGTAGCCTAGAACCTGAGAGTGAATGCATCTCTCAAGTATTTTTGATAGAGGAGACAGAATTGCTATGGGTTGGTAGTTGGTGCATTCTGTGGAAGGCCCACCTTTGTGGAGGGGGATAATGTGGGATATTTTCCATTGTGAAGGGACATAGCTTTCAGATAAAGATTGGTTAATCAGGATTGCAACTGGGTAGGCTAGGGCTTCAGCTGCAAATTTAAGGTACTCAGCTGGGAGGTTGTCAGCTGCTAGTTTTGTGGCTTTAGTTTCGATGAGTTTTTTTATGTTGGAGGTAGGGATAAGAGAGAAAGTGAATGCAGTGGACAGGTTACTAGGTGTAGTTGGAAGGAGTAGGGGAGAGGGGTTGTTTTGTTTTGCTAGTGATAGAACAGATTGTGTGAAGTGAGTGTTGAAAGAGGTGGCAATGTTTTCAGAAGAGTTTGTTTTGTTTGGTGGAGGGGTTCCTACTTTTCCTGGGTGGAGGATGGAGTTGATGGTTGACCAGAATTGTTTAGAGTTGTTTTGGGTGGAGTTCAGGGCAGACTGGTAATATAGGATTTTGTCCTGTTTTATTAATTTTTTGACTTTATTACATAATTCACAGAATTTCTGTCTATCAGAAGGGCTTTTTGTCTTACACCAGTGATTCCAGGCTCTATCTCGGATTTTCATTTCTGATCTAGTGGCTTGTTGTAGCCGTGGGGAGGACTGGGCTTTAACTCTAGCAAATCTTGTGGGCGCATGAGTGTTTAGGACTTTAAGGAAGGTGGTATTGAAAAATTGGACAGTGTCATCAAGGTTGAGGTATTTTAGTGAAGTCCAGTTGCAGTTTTTTAGGGCTGAGATGAAGTTGTCAGGGTTAAAGTTTACTTTATTACGTATGTGCTGATAGGTAAGGGGTTTAGCCTGATGTATGTGTTTTTTGAGTGAGAAAGTTGGGGTATGATCACTGAGGCTCTCTGGTAGGCAGCCAGCTGTGTATGACTGGGGGCTGTTGCTGACTAGTATCCAGTCAAGAGTAGAATGCTTGCTGGAATTCTTATTTATTCTGGTGGGTGTCTGGATAAGTTGAGTGAGGGATAGCTACTGTAAGATCCTACTCTGAGATATTAAATGACCAAGATAACATACCTGAGGTAACCATAGCTGTAATTTTTTCTGTTGACACTTTGTGTCCTTTTTCTGCAAGGATAGTTAAAAAGATGCAGGGTATTCTGCTAACACTACTAAAAAGAATCAGATGCTATTAGTAAATCATTTACATATTGCACTAACACAAACCCACCTGGAAATGTCACATCCTTCAAATATATATTTTTTAGAATTTGAGGAAAGAAAAAAAATGAAAGATACAGTGCATCCTTATGGCAACCGTGTCCATGTATACTACTTTCCCTTATAAGTCAAAGTAAACAGAAACTGACTTTCAGAATGGAGAGGTAGAGAAAAGAATGCTGAACATAGAGGTGTTTCAGAAAAATATTTTACTGTAGATGGTTATCAACTAAGTATTGTTGCTGGTTTTGGAACCACAGAAAAAGTTGGTAATACTGCATTTTTTACAGAGCTTAGATCTGGATCACACCTATAAGTATTTTATTATATTTTTTATTTTTATTTTTACAGGGAGAATAGGAGTATTACAAAGACTTTTGGCTGGCACTGTGTATTTCTTGTTGTATCAAAGACTGCATTACAGGTTTGATTTTCTGCTGTGCTTCTGATTTCAGTGGATACCATGGAATTTTAGGGAGGAGTTTTGATAGATTTAATTTTATTTTTACAGGTTTTGCAGATTTTAATATGCCTACTTTATTAGTATGTTTTACCCATAAATTAGGAGGTACCTGCTGCAGCAGTTTTCAGTTGTCTGTATGCCTTCAAAAGGCTCCTCCCAGCTTTTGCTAAGAATTGTAACACTTCCCCCACTGATTCTGCTGGAATTCTAGATACACCTCCTCTGGTGTACAGCAAACGGTACCACCCAGCTCTCACAGAAAATTCACTGGCGCAGTTGTACTCGAAGAAAATAATGACTTTCCTGTCAATCGGACCTAAAGAAATGGGTATAGGTTTTAAAACAGGATATGTAACAGTAGCATTTGTTACACCAACTGCCTTTTACTTTATTCCTATGCTGGTATTTAACTGTCTGAAGTAACTTTTAATACAGACCTAGTGTTTTCAGTTCCACCAAGAAGAGAAATGGCTTTACATTTATTTCTACTTTAACATAGGGTCCTTTTTGATTCAGTGGCAGCAAAGGGTCAAGATTTATTTTTGTTTTATTACCTTGCCATAGTCAGTATGGTGATTTGCAGCACTTAATGCTTGTCTTTTCGGCTTTTCCGGTTAGGGGTTCGCCACAGCGGAACTCCGGTCCACTAATGATTGGCAGTAGATTTTTTATGGTGCCGAGTTGCCAGCCCAACGCCCAACCTTCAGCGAAGGCACGCCCATTCACGCATGTCTTTCGGAGGCCACTCGACCGTGGGGAGGATATGCAGACTCCACACAGAAGGCACTCCAGCCGAGAATCGAACAGGAGAACCTCTTGCTTGTGAGGCAACAACGCTACCGGTGTACCACCGCGGCTAATTGCAGCACTTAATAAGGACTTTAAATCTTTTTCCTGCCAGTCTGTAAGCACTTGCTTCATTTGATTTTGTAAAGGGTTTGCAAACCCTGCACAAAGGCAGCTGCAATAGCTGGTTTAGCTTGTTCATTTGGGTCTGATATTTTTGAATCTTTAGCAAACACTGCTTTAAGATGACTCAAATAATCTGCAGGGGCATTGTCTTTATTTTACCTACATGCCTGACACACTTTTGTACTCTATCCTTTTATTCATTAGTGCATTTTCTGTGGGAGTGAAATTTGTTATTTTAGACTTTTCAAGTAACAGTGTTCTTATTTCATTTGAAGCAACTTCCCGAAGCATCTAGTTTAAATCTGTCAAAGTAGGCTTGTAATTTTTTTTTTTAATTTCATCTTAAACCTTCATGGATTTTTTTTTCTGGTTAGAAAACATTTAGACATAATATGCAAATCAGTATTAGTCCCCACCACCATTTTTTTTAAGGTGCCCAAAAAAATCTTTTGCAGAGGCAATAGCCTCTTGTCCTTTCTTATCATGTGAGTGCTTGTGATGAGCCACAGGAGTGTCAAAGACCAGTGCTGCTGTTGGAATGGTAGAAGGTTGTTGAGAATGACAGGAAGAAGAAAGAAAAACCTTTTTAACTGCAGATGCCTGTTATAAAGATGAGAGTTGAACAGGAGAACTAAATTCTGATTTAACAGTACCACACTGAACATGTGTTCAAAAATGCAGAGGTCTGAGAAACAGCAGAATCTTGTACAGGGGCCACCCGTGCCGGTAGAAATGGGGGTGGGGTGCAGTAGCTACTGAAGGATTATCATCCTCTTGAGAAGTCTCTGCTTTTTGGCCATCCTTAGTTTTTTTTTTTCCCAAACCTGCCAAAACAAGATAAAGAGGATCCCTTTTTACTGGTCTGTACTGCTTTCTTGACATCTTTTACCTGTTGCAACAGTTGCTTATTAGCATCCTGTAACCCCCTTAATGCTGATTTTTTTTTCCTTTTCAAGAGCTTCGGTATTCCAAGAATAAAATACTGACATTTGTTACCCACTTACTTAATACCTTTCAAGTTCATGAATTTATTCCTATCATAAGTTTCATTTAATGGAAGTGCTCCACCAGAACAATTCTTAGTAAGCTGAAATCAGTCATGCAAATACTTACAACTTCCTTTATTTTAACTATGATACATAAAATATGCAGGTGTTCCCTTTTCAGAGATTCAGTCTTGCTTGCTTATCTTTGTTTGTCTCCCTCTCTCTTTTTTTTTAACTTACCTTAATATGCATTTTGTGTAGAATAATCATGAGAGATGCATTTTTCTCTAACAGTTAGTCCTTTTTGGATTTTAGAATATTTTTGTCTTGTCAATAAGCTGTGTTGTCCCATAATGAGGTGGCTTTGCTTGTGTTTGTAGAGATTCTGTAGGTACTTTGAAGATGCTGGATGATGATGTGTTTGCCTGCATTGTTTGGATCTACCTTCCAGCTGTTCTACTCTTTGTCATGTAGCTTAAATTGTGCTGTTACATCAGAAGTTATCCCGTCAGTTTTTTTGAACACCTTTATTGAATTGTCACTCATTGTGTTAGCGCTGTCATTGATAACATTAATCTTTATTGAATTATCACTAATGACATAGACAAACTTACATTTTTATAAATGTAATCAAACCATATTAAAGAGTTCACATTTACAAACATTATAATTCACATCTATTGTTATATATCATATAAACTAAATAACATTGCATAAATTATTCAATTCCTGCATTTTCTTAAAAATCATCTCTTATCTAAAACATTATTCTGTATGTATTGTTCAAATTTCTATTTTCCATGTAATTTGCTCCTACCCTTTTCCAAAGATCCTACTTCCCATTCTTTTATGTTTGTCCTAATATTCACTACTTCAATTATAGTTGGTTTAGATTATGAGCTCCCTTTTCTAGTAACTGCTTTTTTTGACAGCCACCAAAATTGAATTTAACAAGGCCTTACTATGTCTAGGCAATTGATTACCTGTATCCCAGCTCAAAAGAATCATTTACTTAGTTATGCTCATTTACTCACCCAGTATTCCCGACAGAATACTTTGTAGGGAATTTTAAAATCTTGCTTGTTTTGGATAGATTTTAGTATGTTGGAAAGGGTGACTTTATTTATCACCTGACAAAACTGGGATCCAGTTTATGCCATCAGAGTTTAGCAGTGAGTCAATTTTCATGGATTCTGAAATTGATCTTACCTAAGTAGTACTATTGGTACTCTAGGTGCTTTGAGTGACCAGGATGTCCTGACCAGTCAGTTGTCAGTCATTGTGCTAGCACTATTGTTGATAACACTAGTCTTCAATATTGTTAATTATGTTATCCAGTAATATGTTACTGTTGAATCTAGGGTGTGGTCTAGTGGGACTGCAACTGCATGCTGAGGGCATGCTCCTGTTTCACGATCCTCAGTGGAGACTGTATTTTACTGATTAAAGTGGCAGCAGTTGCTAATAGGGGAGTCCATATTAGAAAAGCATATCATCACAGAGGTTGGGCTAATCTCCTCACAATGCCTGTTGCATTTTCCTAGTAAAGATGTCACCCACTTTGCTGGGGAATGTAGGGCTTAAAGCAGGAAAAACCTCATAGTGTACTCAGAGCCGAATCCAGCACTAGGTGCCCTAGGCAACTACCTGGGGGGTGGGTTGCCACAACATTAATTTCATTTTAAAAAAATCAAACAAAGTTTTGTTACATTATTGTGTGTGCATCTTTATCTCTCTGTTTGTGTCAATGTGGATGAGTCTGTTTTAAGATGCAAGCATTCATGCAGACATAACACTGAGTGAGTAAAAGTGCATGAAATTTAATTTCCAAATCTAGAAGCAGTATTATGGATTTTTGCAACAGATGCAGATACCAGCATCTATTAATTTATTTGTAGTGGTATTAATGGTGCTGTGCCAAGAAGAACGTGCAGGTACAACCAGTGTGTGTGTGTGTGTGTGTGAACTGCCTTAATTAGGGAAGGCTGATTAGTTAATTAACTCACTTGGGCTCAAACCTTGTACCTTGGCTACAGGACACATGAGCCTTAATCCTCTCTGTCAACTACCTTCGGTTAGAGTTAGTCATTAGAGTTAGTAGAAATGTTCTCAAAATGGTTTTGTTGTTTATTGGTTCATACATTTTGTTTTACTGCTTAATGGAAAAAATGGTCAAAACTGTAAATTTAAAAATGCATTTTAATAAGAAATACATTAAATCAGGAAGGTGAATAAAAAAACACATGCATTTATGGCTGTGGTGGATGCTAGTCCACTACCCTGCCTAGGGCCCCATTTGACCTTAATTTGGCTCTGAGTGTGCCACAGTATGGCGGACCATGACCTAACCCCTTCACACTCTATGGAAAGTGATTTTTCATAATTGTGCTTGACCTAAAAGCTTTTCCAGAAGAATGTCCTTGCACAATGGGCTACACAAGTGGTTTTCAAATAAGAATGATAATCACAGAGGATAAAAAGCTGTCAGGAGCCTGGAACAGGGACCTTAAAGTCAGTGGTAGTAGGACTGGAACAGTATTGAAGATGAGCATGAAAATCTTTCTTAATATTTTGTTTTGATCTTATTGGTTAGACTGGTATTAGATAATTTATGTATGGTAGATTTTTCATTTTGTACTTAGCACAACTTACTTCTGTGTATTCCAGGTATTAAACTGTTTGCTCTTGTTTGGCATCTAATTCTCTGAAGTACAGGCCAACACTAAGGGACTCTGGCTAACAAAATTTGCAGATGACTGCAAACTGGGAGTCCTTATTGAATCCCCAAATGATGTGGATATTCTACAAAAGGGCCTTACAGAAACATATGCTTGGTGCCAGAGCCATGGGCTCAAGCTTAATGCCAAAAAATGTATAGTTATCCCCTTTGGGAAAAAACATGTACCCATGAATTACCACATAGGTGGCATTACACTAAACACCGAAAGTGTGATGAGAGACTTAGGGACAAAGGTGGACAGTGGTCTCACCTTCATACACATCACCACAACAGTCAGGAAATCCTTCTATGTGGCACACCTCATCACTAAGGGCTTTTCATCCAGAAAAAAAGAGGTCATTGTCCCACTGTACTCATCCCTCATTAGACCCATTGTAGAGTACAATGCCCCGTTTGGTTTGTACCTCACAAGACATCTGCAACAGTTGGAAAGGCTGCAGAAATACTTCATTAAAAGAATCACAGGCCTAAAGCAGATGCCCTATGCTGACTGTCTAAAAAAACTCCAGCTATACTCTGTGGCATATCGTGTACTCAGAGGCGATCTCTGCTTAACATACAAGGCCATGTCAAACCCTGAGTTGTTCGACATGCTCCACTTAAAGAAATCCCAATCCCTCAGAGCCACATGCTGCAGGGATCTAAACCTTGTCCTCACAATGAACAAAACATACTGGAGGGATAGGTTCCTGACCCAGAGACTCCCCATACTCTGGAATAGACTGCCCATACATGTCAAGCAGAGCGCCTCCTTGGCCCTCTTCAAAAGGAACCCTGACAATTGGATAGGATATAGGAAATTCACCCCGGGGATCATGTCAGTCACCCTGCTAGACAGGGGTCCAGGGAAGTAAATATTGTGGGAAGAAATATCTAAGGAATTGTTATGGCTAGGCTTGTATAGGGCCTAGGGCCAATAGCCTAGTACCAACTATTATTATTATTATTATTATTACTGTTATTGCAGTATGTTAATATAAATTATTTAAAGTTAAATGAGTTACATTTTTGTAAAATAGCCTTGTCAGGTTAAATGTCCCTATTTAGTATCACTTAAAATTGGTGTTAATATGTCTTCACATTCATAAGATATGTTATGTCACCTGTCTTCATTAACAGTTTCTTTACAATTTAATGATTTTTTAACAAATGAGTGAAAATGAAAACTTTGAAGCTCCGTAGGCTAAAGTCCTCAATGTTATATACGTCTCTGACCACTTTTTATATATTATTGTATGCATAGCTAAAATAAAAGCTGCGAGTCAAATGAATGAGTGTCAGTCATTTAATTGCAGGTCAGATATCGGATAATTTCAGTTCTAGTCCTTTTTGTGCTAGAAAAGGTGATGACAGCCTGTAGGATAAATATGTTAATTTAGAGAACTACATGACATGAATTAAACAATTAAGCCATCTGTTTGTTTCTTTTTGCTTATTTATATTTTGTTAACCAAGTTAATCCTTCTGAGCCAAATCCATTTTCAGAAATGACCTAGGGAGAAAAGCTTCCACAGTGTACACTGCATTAATGAGTATAGTTAAACTAAATGTAATATTGATAACATTTCACTCAGATAATCATAATATACAACTGTAAAGTCCAAATTGCAGATGTTAGATTGTAATAGATTGTGTAGTTGCATAATGTAAATGAGGTATAATACATAGTGAGATCAAACTTTCTTGTAAGGCAAATTTACATAAAAAAACAATTATGTTGTTAATTAGGGGAGTTTCTTTTCTTTTTTTTTTCAGCAAAGCACTAGTGCTGGAATGGGAATGGAGGTGTAAATCTTTTTATGCAAAAATCAAGTGTTCTGTTTGTCTGAGTAACGATGACCTCAGAGGTACTTAAATCATATTTCAGTTGTTTGAGAGGTGTACCCCTTTACGTGATGATTGGTGCAACAAACTTGCCTTTTTATAACAAACTAATTTCATAGAAATGCCCATCTGTAATATTCTGGTCACAGTTTTGTGCACACAGGGCAGAATGCGTGCCTTTTTAGCAGATTTGAACATGAGTGTAGTTCTCACTTTTTACACCACCAAATAACTACTCCCTCCCTCCCTGGGATTTATTAAAACCTACACTAAGTGTACACCATTGTGAGTGAACAGACAACACAAGCGTAACGCACACCTTCTTCCTCCTAATTTTAGTTTTCCTACTGATTTCTCGAAACTTTAAACATTGAGGAGGATTCATAAAGGTTACCACAAACTGTAGACTACTTGTAAAGTTACTGTAATATTTCTGAGTGACTAGAAAGCACCAAACATGTGGTAAGGGTGTTTTTGAACACAGATTGTGTACACTTAGTGTAGGTATCAATGAATCTGACCCAGTTACAGCTGGGAGCCAGAAAGAACAGGAATTCTGAAATGGGTAAACATTCCCTTTTGAAAAGCACTATTCTGATGAATAAACAGTCCTTGATGTCTGTGTGTCTTAGTAATAGTTAAGTAACAGAAATATGTAGCAGAAACCCTTGATTTAAGGTAAACTATTACACATTTTCTGCTTTTAAAATTATATTTAAAACAGTAATAGAAAGAAGTGCATCATTTCTGTTTCTGATTTTAATGAAGCAGAGAAATTCAGTTTGAATGCTACTAATACTAATAATTAGCTAGTATCAACAAAGCAATGCCTGAGAATTGAACATGGTAGTCAATAACAAATCATATGGTTTAGTAATGTTAGAAATAAACTTCTGCTCACACTTTCATGCTTATGTCTTCATATAAGCATTATGTAAGAAAATATTGAAACGTGAGAACCTTTTTTCTTTCCTTAAATTTTTATGATTATGAAAATGATGTAAAGACATTGTAGTTGCAATCTTTTTTTACAAAATCATGCTTTAAGTTGTTAATAAGTAACTGATTGCTTAAAAATCTATATACTACAGAAAACAATAAAAAAGTACTATATACAGGCTGAAAAAAAAAGAGCAGAGTAAAAAAGAAAAAAATTATGTGCAAAACATTGCAATTAAAAATGATAGCTTCCATGAATTAAACTGTAAAAAGTATGCAAATAAGGTTTCATTGTAATATCATTTTGCAGATTCACTTCTTAAGATATGTTTAGATAGTAAGATTGTTGTTAACTTATCTTTCAATTAATAGACCTATTTAGGACATATTGTATACTTTATTTTAGCATTTTGGGTCACATTCTTACTATGTATTTTTTATCATATACAATTAATACATTAATGAATTTTTAAGAGGGAAATTCAGATCCCTTTTAGTTAAAATATGAAGACTTCTTCATGTAACTAGCACATAAGTAAATATTAAAATGCGAGAACATCAGAATCATAGGAGCTATTGATATACTCCATTTTCATAGGCAGAACCTTTTCTGTCCAGCAGTAGATTGGGTAAGTGAGGTCTGCACATAGAGGCAAAGGCCTCTAGATGGGGCTGTTCTTCAGGATATTGTAGACTTGTGCATGTTTTCAGATGAATTGCTGTTTTTGTCTTACCCTATCCAGGTTGAATTGTCATCAGTTTAGAGCTCCTTGTCACACAGCTGAACATGCTCATTGTTACGCCATGGGATTAGACAGAATTTAAAAATGAATGACTCTTTCTGACTTCACTGCAGTGTGGTGCTAGAAGGTTGTTATTTGGGCATACCAGTAAAAATACCCTTTTATTTCTGTCATTAGCCTCTGCATGTACATATGTAAGATTTTATGGTCAGTTGTTTCTGCTCACAACTACAAGTCTTCATGGTGGGCTTATACTTTTGTACCATTTTTAGTCTGATGTGATGAACAGCACTTTTGCTATGCGGCACTAGGACTACCAGCAGGTCAGTTGGCCACACATCCTTAAGCCTCTTTCTTATACTTAGTTTGCTAGATGGAGCCGGCCAGGGACTTTACTTACTGCAATATGTCCTCAATAACTTAGCATCATCTGCTTTATAAAGAGATGACACCCTTTCATTTCTGCAGAAAATCATTTGCTTTGGCACAGATGTTTTCACACTTTAACTCTTAATTCTGACTGAGAAGTGCTTTGTATCTATGGCTGGCCTGATGAATGAAAAACAGGGTGGAGATAGACCTTTAATAAATTAACTGGGCAAGGTAGAGATATTTCTTAATTATAACTGATACACATTGACTGAAGGATATGTCATTACTGATGAATTTACCAGGATATTTAATTACTGTCTTGGTTCTGGCAAGCCCCTCTTTGTGGATATGTGTTTATGTTTTTATACTTTTATATTATTATAATGCTGTTTTTCTTGTTGTTTCTCATGGAGCTTTTCTCCCTGGGCCTCCACTGAAAATGGACCCAGTCCAGTTGGATTATCCCGGTTAACAAATGTAAAATAAAAATAAATAAATGATAAAATGAGTAATACTTGGGAGGGTGGCCTAATGGTTAAGGTGTTTGCCTTACAAACATAAGGTGCAGGGTTTGAGTCTCACAAGGGATAATTGGCTAGGCTTAAAATGTCTCGCAAGGGCAGTTAGCCTAGTACTACTCTATGAAGCTATTACTGTCCTCGATAAACTTGATTAGCTATAGACCTTTGAAGTCTGTTTCACATGGTGGAAGTAGATGCTGAATAGGAGAATATCCAGTAGAGACCCCTGAGGGATGTCGCTAGTGTGACATAGATGAGAATATGCCACCATGGATGGTGGCTTGTATGGCGTGCTCATAGGCGGAAGTGGGAGAGCAGTGAGGTAGAAGGGAAAAGCCAAGGAGTGGGATGCTGGTAGAATTGGGTGAGCAGCGACGACCATTATTTTGTATTTAAACCAAAGTATTGAACACTTTGGAGAGTGTAGTTTGTTTTGACACAAAGGCTGAATATGTGATACTTTAAAACTGGCATTTTTGTTGTCTTGCAAAGGCTTCAAGCCTCTCTGGTTTGCTTATGTGCTCACTGTATTCCAGACTCCGTGCTTCTGATGTGCAGGTTTAATTTCTACAGAGAAAGGAGGTGGGGACACAGAATAAAAGTTGTGTTCTCAGACTGGATAAAAAGGCAAAAAGGGGGATCCACCTTGGATTCCTGGAACTACCGCCCCATCAGTCTGACGAGCCTGATCTGCAAAGCCATGGAACGTATTATCATGGAACTTATAAAAAAAGACATTGGCAACCTTCAAACACTGGACCCCACCCAGTTAGTGTTCATGAAGGGTCGATCTTGTCTCCTGAACCTGACTACTTCTTTGAATCACTCTCCAGAGCTGTGGGCGAGGGTAAGGCGGTCCACACAGCTTATCTGGACCTCACCAAGGCCTTTGACACCATCCCCCACTCTGGAATCATAGATAAACTTACTAAGCTGGGCATTAATCCCTACGTCACTCAATGGGTTGCTAACTGGCTCACTGACAGAACCCACACTGTAAAAGTAGCTGACTCCAAATCCAGCTCCAGACAAGTGATAAGTGTAGTACCTCAGGGTTCAGTCCTGGGACTGCCCTTGTTTGGCATCTACTTCTCTGAAGTGCAGGCCAACACTAAGGGACTCTAGCTAACAAAGTTCGCAGATGATTGCAAATTGGGAGCCATTATTGAATCCCCAAATGATGTGGCTACTCTACAAAAGTGCCTTACAGAAACAGATGCTTGGTGCCAGAGCCATAGGCTCAAGCTCAATGCCAAGAAATGTATAGTTATCCCCTTTGGGAAAAAACATGTACCCATGAATTACCACATAGATGGCAGTACACTAAACACCAAAAGTGTGATAAGAGACTTAGGGACACAGGTGGACAGTGGTCTCACCTTCGATAACCACATTGCCACAACAGTCAGGAAATTCTTCTATGTGGCACACCTCATCACTAAAGGCTTTTCATCCAGAAACAAGGAGGTCATTGTCCCACTGTACTCATCCCTCATTAGACCCATTATAGAATACAATGCCTGGTTTGGTATGTACCACTGAAGACATCTGCAGCAACTGGAAAGGACACAGAAATACCTCACTAAAAGAATCACAGGCCAAAAGTAGATGCCGTATGCTGACCGCCTTAAAAAACTCCAGCTATACTCTGTTGCATACTGTCTACTCAGATATGATCTCTGCTTAACACACAAGGCCAAGTCAAACCCAGAGCTGTTAGACATGCTACACTTAAAGAAATCCCAATCCCTCAGAGCCACACACTCCAGGGATCTAAACCTTGTCATCACAATAAGTAAAACATGCTGGAGGGATAGGTTCCTGACCCAGAGACTCCCCAGAATCTGGAATAGACTGCCCATACATGTCAAGCAGAGCACCTCTTTGGCCCTCTTCAAAAGGAACCTTGACGATTGGAAGGGAGAAAGGAAATTCACCCTGGGGATCATGTCAGTTGCCCTGCTAGACAGGGGTCCAGGGAAGTAAATAGTGTGGGAAGAAATAGTCAGGGAATTGTTATGGCTAGGTTTGTATATGCCCTAGGGCCAATAGCCTAGTACCAACCTATGAACCAGGTCTTACTGTGTGCATTTCATTGAAGAACCATTGTGCTACCCTATGGCTGATGTAGGGGTTATATTTTAAGTAGTGAATTTGTCACGAATGCCAGAATAGGGAACTGTATTGAAGGCTTTAGCAAGCACCTGATAGGCAATATGTTTAGAATGGACCATTGTGAAACCTGTAACATTAAAAAAAAAAATCAACCAGATCAAGGACACAGCCTCTAACTTTTTTGCAGCAAAGGTGATTAGGGTTGAAGGTTTATAGATTACCAATTTCAGTGCCCATGAGGTTGCCCAAGGTATGCTGCATGATTTTACAGATGGTGATGGTGAGACTAATAGGATAATAGTTTCCAGAATCCGCAGTGGGGCCACCTTTGTAGAATGGCTCCATGATGGCTGTTTTCCAGGAGTCAAGTACATGCGTCAGGGCTGGCAACTCGGCACGTAAAAATCTACTGCCAATCATTAGCAGACCGGAGTTCCACTGTGGCGACCCCTAACCGGGAAAAGCCGAAAGACACAACAACAACAACAACATTATGTTGCTGAATTCTGACTATGCAGTTATTTTTCAAGTAAAATATGAAGTAGGTTTAACAGTGGTATCCTACAGTATTAGCTAATAATTAATTTTTATACATTTGTAGAAAATAATCATGTCTTCATGAAACAGCCTATATTTAAACATGTATAATTTTAGACCATTAAGTCTGACAGAATATGCCATATCGTAGCAAGGTACCATTTGTTTCCTAAAAATGTTTAAACCTGCTCAACCTTTCTTATTTGTTGAGTTCCACTAACAGACAATACTTTCCATATTCTAAACTAAGACTTGCCATTGTTTTAAAAAGCATTAACATAACCTCAGTGTGTGGAAGACATTGTTCTAAGAATATCATTACAGGTTCCTAGATTCATAGCTACTTACTTGACTATTCTTCTGTGAGGATCTTAAGAAGACTAGCCTTACATTCCATGGTAGTTTTTAGCCCTCAGATTTTACATGCGAATAACCCAGAGATTGGCCAAAAGAGGATATGTTGGGACATTAACATGGTTTCCCTATCCATTTGAGACAGGGGTGCTAAGTCTGAGGGTGAATTAGTGGTGACCCATCCATTCATCTAAATTATGTTTGACTAGAGTAAGAGAGGTACTTTGCTTTATTTGGAGTGGAAGACAGTTCCATAGAAGTAGTATTCGCTAAGATACAAACGTATCCCTCCAACATGTTCTATTTATTTTGCAAAAGATTCCGATCCCTTCTGCTAGAATTTACGGTACCATTATTATTTGCAAATGTGTATAGGTCTGACAGAATAGGTTCTGTTGAAGCTCTATATTCAAGACAGAGGTTGCCTCTAGTAGCCTATGTGATACTGAGAAGAGGGACAAAGCTTTGAGAAGGTTGATTTATTTTTAGATTAGAAAGCATTGTGGTCATTCTAGTTGTGACAAGTGTTTATAAAGGTACATACTGAAAGGGGCAGAAAGGGGTATTGTACTCAATGATCAACCTAACAAGTGCCAAGTAAAGTGCAATTATTACATCCATGGATGTGGATGTAGTGCCTTTAGATATAAGTTGTGCAATGAAAAAGGACTTCCTTACAACAGTGAATATGTGATGATCAAACAACAGTTAATTCTTGACACAGGTTTCCAGATGCCTAACTATGGTACCAGTTTTCAGGGGTATGTTGTCAATTTGGTAGTTACAAGGGAAATCATGCTTGCCAAAAGATAAGATATATATCTTGGCATTTAGTTTAAGTCCATGGTTTTGAAACCAGACAATTGTTCAGGCAGGCATTCTTGGAGTGTTTGTGTCCTTCTGGCTTCTGAAAAGTAAATGCCAAAAATGTATGGCCTAAGGACTGAACCTTGGGGTATGCTGTTAGTGTTAGGTCTTTTGGAAGAGGTGCAGCCACCCATCTTGACTTCCTGGGTTCTATTTGTGAGCCAGTTTGCTATTCAACAAGGCACATTGAGATTGGCTTTTATCTGTCTTGAATCCTTCATAACTAAGTAAGGTATTCTTATTGAATTTTAGTGATCTATTTGCAGTAATGCCTATGGTCCCTTACATAGTCAGATTTAAGCAAAATACCTTTATTAAGGGAATAGGGCTATTGGCTGTTATTCACAGCAAAGTGCACTTTTTACAGTTAAAACTCACTCTATTAGACATAGCTCAGTCCTGTAATGAATCAGGATAGTGTTGTAATTTCACCTCATACTTTATGAGAGTTACCATTGACCCTACATTCGCTGCTAATGATTTGCATATTTGTAAAATTTGATGTCCATCCATGTAGTAATGTTGAGAAAGTTGATATATTCATGTCGAATAAAAACGGGACAATCACAGAGCCTTGTGGAACACTTCTCTTTGAAGTTCTGAAGGTAAAAGAAGATTATTTAACTTCACCTTCCACTTTTTGGTTGCAAGGCAATTTTCCACCCACCTATAATGCCAGTATTTGCTAGCTTATTTAGTATTGATCTGTGAGGAATGGAGTCAAAAGCCTTGACAGATCCAGATATATAACAATAAAAGGAATTCTGTTATCAAGAGCATTAATAAAATTTTCACAAAAAATTAGAAGATTGCTGGCAGAAAGTGTTCCATTACAAAAACATGTTAATTAAGGGTGGACCACTATATCGAATGCCATCATAGGTGAGTAGTAGGCTGTCGACCCTGTCAGAACATTTTAAGCCTTGCCATTCTTTCCATTTATCACCCAGCTGTGTTATCACATAGACGTTTAACTATCCTTGCATATCTATATTTAAATACTTCTCATTTGTAGTGGATTATCTTGCTTGGGTCTTGCCTTCAGTGTATTAGAGGTCCCTACTGTAGTAGGGTGTTTAAGCACTGACTCTCTCCATTAGGAGAACAGGAGACAATCCTGGGGTAAATTTCCTATTTTCTACCCACTGGTCTAAATTAAAGTCATGGAATAAGTTTGTTTTACGCATATGGGGAGTCTGTTCCATGGTTGTGGTATCCTCTGGGATAAGTATCTATCCCTCCAGACCATTCCATTTATGCTGCAGAAGAGGTTGAGGTCTCTGGACCAGGTATTACTAATAACATTTGACTTCTGGATGCAAGACAACCCTCCCAAAATATTTACATAACTTACAAGGTCTGTACTTTTTAGCATCAATAACTTTGTCACCCTTTGGGATAGAGGTCATGATATTTTTTTTTCAGAATTTCAGGAACATTGTGTTGTTTAACACTATCTCATTCCTCATTGTAACTACTTATAATATGCAGAGTATTAAGATCATTTCCTTCTTCTGTCTTCTGAATAACGGTATAAAATTTCCCACTGATTCCACTACCAACTAGTACCTTTGCCTTTTCTTATTCTTCTTCTGACCAGAAGATGTGGTCTGTCAAAGGGATTCTCTTTTTCATAGCTAGATGTTTTCCTAGCATTTGCTATGAATAACCACATCTCATTTAACTTTCATGTGATTATTAGATCCCACAAAATACATCTAAAACCTTTGTAAGAATCCTGCACACATGGATGGGGGGGGGGGGGGGGCAAAATCCCTCACACTCCAGAGTTTGCACAAACTTAGAGAAGTGGAAGAAAATGACAAAAGTGTAGCAATCGCATTACTGTTCCTTGAGCATAAGCACCGTATGCGATGCTGCTGATCTTCCAGTGAGGCATCAGTCAACTGGCCAACAACAAACAATGTTTCTTAGTCTCTTTCCACTGTTACTGATCCCTCTACTAGCATTTGTGAGTGTGTTATTTCAGCTGAAATGTATACGGTCAGTCACAATGTTTTCATTAGCCTCTATAAATACTTTTACTAACCTAAATCTGTTAATAAAAGTACCTCCTCATTAACATTATTAGCTGTGGTTAGTAGTTTTGGACTGCTCCTTATATCTGCTTATGTATTAGAGAGCCTCTGCACTGCGTACTCTGCCTGAGACTCACTCCTATTGGCAACCATCTGAACCTTTAGTACTTCATACCATTTAATTTGGTGGTTGCATTTATAAGGTTTTTCATCTGAAGGAATTGCTTTCTGTTAGTGTACATCTGACACACATATTACATTGTAGTAAAAACAATTATTTAGCAAGTCTTGAAGGTAGACCCTATCCATCTGCTGACAAAATAAAATCTAAAAACTACAGTTGTATAGAATCCTAGAGTAAACTTTTACTAAAATGTAGTCCCCATAAAAGTTTTATAACAATATAAAAAACTCATCAAGCATTGATGCAAAGATGTGACTTCTCTTCATGCATGATGTGTACCTACTCTTTGTTCACATTGCTCACTAGATGTCCTTGTAGCGAGGGTCCAAAAGGAAACAAGTAGAGACCAGTACTATTAATTTGTATGCACCAAAATACTCTGCCAAACAGAAAAAAATGTCAGAAACCTCGTCAGCAGCAAAAAAAAAAGAGTACTTGATCAAACTACGCTGGAGGCTCTTACCAATATTACTATCACACTCTGCTGTTACAAATAAGTGTCAAACAGACTGCTTATTAGACCAAAGGAGAACAAGTATAGTCTAGCAAATTACACTGCAAACTTAAATGAAATGGTGGAAACTTACTTGGCAGTAAAGATAAGATCCCTGCATCAAACAGATGCAGCAAAGGCTCCACACAATGATAACAACCCACACTGCTGTTGCAAATGTAAGTGCTGAAGTGCAAAACAGACCATTCTTTAGATGGAGCACCTCTATAGTGTTAAGGTAAAGAAAACCAGGTAGAACCTGCACTATCAATTTGTGTGCACAAAAATAAACCTACAAACTAAAAAAAAGATCTAGGGAGCTGGTAATGATAAAATGCTAAAAAAGGAACCACTAGTCACATTTATTATATGTTACATAAGATTTCCAGATAATGGATGAGAACATTACATAGCCCAAGATTATTGTACCAGGACTAAAAGGCACAGAATCCAAGTTACTCAAGTAGTTATTATGGTCATTAGGAGACATTAAAGAGGATCTGCAGCTGGAAGTAATTGGCTTTATTAATGTGACTGAGATGTGTAGGAGTTCCATAAGTAATGGGTGGTTTGGAGCATAGTAATGGGGGAGGAGATACATCTGAATACTCCAGCAGTACTTGTAGGTGGTCTGAATGACTGGTAAGCACAGTACCCTGATACGGAAGGAATAATGACACCACAATGAAAACAAGTGTCAGTCATCATTATTGCCAACCTACTTTTCCTATTTTCTATATGGGTGTGTGGTGTCATGTCAACTGTCACCACCACTTTCAGTTCAAGGGGTTGTCATAATGATTAAGGTCTTTACCTCACAGATAGGTAAATGATTTGTTTTGGTGTCAGTGGTGCAATGGGTGGCATGTTTGCCTTTGGTGCAGAATGTTTTGGGTTTTATTCCCACAACAGGTAGATCAGTTTCTGACACTGAAGTGCAGTCTAAAGGGAGGTGCTGCACTCCTGAGTGTGCCATCCTTTGGATAAGCCATTAAACCAAGGCCCCATCTGCTTGAGTTAGTGGTAGTTCAGATGTATGTAAAAGATCCTACAGCATCCATCAAAAAGAGGAGGTGTGGATGTTCTTTGTGTTTCACTGTTGCAGTCATCACATTTGGGTTATCCTTGCCTGGATAGCCCTCGGCCAGCCAGAATACCAGAGGCTTCAGATTCGGGAGTCGGTTGCTGTCACTTGCAGACTGACATCAGGTCATCAGGGGTATAAAGAGAGGCAACCGACACCATTACATCAGTCTTTCTTGCCGTGGAAGTGAAAGGAATCAATGAGAGCTGGCAAATCCAATGAAACTTATTTTATTGTGAGCGCTTTCAGCAAGGTGCTTACCTCGCCTTCTTCAGACATACATAAATTAATCAAGCCATATTAAATAGGTAAAGTAATTATGTAAATTAATTATCTCACATTTAGTTAGTGATTTAAAGGTACATTAAAACCAACCAAAATGTAGTTTAAAACGTAATAAAAAAACAATTATTGCATAGGTATTAGAAACCTAAAAACACGCAAAAGTCAATTTTTCTACCAAAGTTGAAATTCTCACGAAGCATGAATAAATATTTTTTATATATATTTTTTATATATAAGAACAACACACAACAAAAGCACACGAAAAAATGTGTATATACTAAAAATGTCAAATAGTAATTGAACCAGCTTTTAAACGCTTTCAGCAACAATGATCCGACCATCTATACTAACATAAAAAACTTGTAACTTAAACTTGTTATATTCTAAACACTACTACTCAATAAATAATTACTGTATAGGTTGAACATTAGTATTAGAATTCAGAATTTGATCAAACATTACCATATTTAACAATGCTATAATGTGTATTATAACATAAACTGTCATCTTTTAAGGGCTAATAATTTCAAAATACATCTAATAGAGATATACTCATTTAATCCAGGATATATATGGGCTCTAGTCTTGATCTGCCACATCAATTCATCTATTTCTAAATAAGTTTGCCAAGGTCCCCCTCTAATATCCTGCGCTCTATGCTGTAGGATGGTGAACCTAAAACTATGTTCAGGGTGGTCTAAACAATGTTTGGCCAATGCATTGTTAGTGTCTTTTTTCTGGATGGCATAACAATGTTCATATATATGTTGTTTAAATTTTCTTTCAGTTTTACCTATATAGAAAACTTTACATTGAGAACATGAAGCCACATAGGTGACACTCTTCGTATCACAATTGTACCTGCCATTAATCTTATAATTTCTGTCATTAATGCATACATTATTGGTGGTGTTAATACATTTACATTGAGAACAGAAACCACATTTAAACATACCCATAGGCCTATTAGTCTGTGGTTTCCTCTTAGCTTCTAATATGGCCTTTAAGTTACGCCCCCTCCGAAAAGTGATCTTGGGCTTTGCGCCCAAAGTTTTCAACAGTGTTTCATCACCTTTGATGATCTCCCAATTTTTATTGATAATATCTCTAATGAGGTGGTAATCAAGGGAGAACGTGCACAAAAAACTAGTATGATATGTGGCAGCGTGTTGTAAGTTATCTATTCTTCTCTGCTCTACTAAACTGTTGTTATCGGAACAACCCTCTATGTTATTAACCCTTTCTTTATTGTACAATAGGGATACAAAATGACCTATACCCCTCTTGAAAGCCACTTCTTTCTGAATATTCCTAACCATATGGTGTGGGTATCCTCTACCCAAAAACATGTTCATGAGATTTGTAAATTCGGACTCAAAATCAATATTGTCGGAAATCATTCTAGCGACCCTTACCATTTGGCCCTTAACAACAGCTTTCTTTTGATGATAAGGGTGATTCGTAGAAAAATGTAAGAATGCATTCGAGTAGGTGGGTTTTCTATAAATTAAACTTTTGTATCTTCCATTGATCTTGTCATTAATTAACAAGATATCCAAATAATTAATCGAACATTCTCTTGTCTCATAAGTATATTCCAAGAACCTAGTAGTTTGGGAAATTTGTTCAATAAACTCTGGTATCAAAGTAGTTTCACCCTTCCAAATACATAACATGTCATCCTGGTATCTAGTGTACCAGGAGACTTTGTCCCTAAATAAGGTATTGGTGAAAAAAAAATTGTTCTCCCATTGTGTCATGACCACATTTGCAAAGCTAGCGCCACAGGGAGACCCCATGGCGACTCCTGATCTTTGCAAATAAAATTGGTTCTCGAAGACCATGAAATTATTGGTCAAAACAATCTCAAGCAAGGTTTCGATCAAATATATAATACTGTCACTAGATTTTTTCCTTAATAAAAAATCCCTAATCCACTCCAAACCGGTTTCTTGTGGAATTACAGTGTAAAGATCCTTGATGTCAATTGTTAAAAAGCAGGTGTCCTCAAGATAAACTAAATTATTGATGTTATTCAGGAAACTCCACGAATCCTTACATATATGTGGCTCACTTTCTACTAGGGATTTGAGAACATGGTCTATGTATTTGGCACAGCCATATGTAACAGACCCACGACCATCAACAATGTGCCTGAAGGGAGGGTTATTGCTGGTTCAATTACTATTTGACATTTTTAGTATATACACATTTTTTCGTGTGCTTTTGTTGTGTGTTGTTCTTATATATAAAAAAATATATATAAAAAATATAAAAAATATTTATATAAAAAATATTTATTCATGCTTCGTGAGAATTTCAACTTTGGTAGAAAAATGTACTTTTGCGTGTTTTTAGGTTTCTTATACCTATGCAATAATTGTTTTTTTATTACGTTTTAAACTACATTTTGGTTGGTTTTAATGTACCTTTAAATCACTAACTAAATGTGAGATAATTAATTTACATAATTACTTTACCTATTTAATATGGCTTGATTAATTTATATGTATGTCTGAAGAAGGCGAGGTAAGCACCTTGCTGAAAGCGCTCACAATAAAATAAGTTTCATTGGATTTGCCAGCTCTCATCGATTCCTTTCGCTTTTAAGAAGTTATTTTTTGTTTCTTGTATTTTTGGTGTACGTTTTTGGTTTTTCTATGGCAAGTGGAACCGGAGCGGCTTCTCCTAACTTGTTTTCCCAAGAAGGAACCTCCAGTGGGAATAACGAAAAGGAAAAAGAAAATGAAATTGGTAATTTGACTGCCCTAATACAAGTGTTGCTGGGGCGTGTCGAAGTTCTCACGCAGAAGGTTGAAGCTTCTGGTTTGGAAGCTACTCACGGAGCTCAAGTCTTAAGAACTGGATCTTACAATGGCAACAATAACCGCCAAATTCAAAACAGTAGTGACAATAGTTTTAATGAATTGCGATCTGGTGAACATAATGGCAACAGCTTGCACCATTCTGGGTGCATGGAGGTTAACAACAGCCAAAATACTCACACAAGAACTGGTAATAATTCTAATTTTAATTCCAATACAGTAGTGACTAATAATACAAATGAGCATATTGACGTCAATGCTCACCATGCTGACAATCGAACAGTAAATCAAGAGGAATTAATTCCATCCATGGCGTCCTTCTTGAATAATAATGCCTTTTTCAGTAGAGCACTTAACTCAAACACTAATACATCCTCTGACACACAGCAACAAGATGAAGTATTATTGTCTGTGTTGATCAATGATTTTGATAACAAATTATATAAGTGCAGGAAGTTGCAACTTGAAGTTGCTTATTTAGAAGAATGCATTGAAAAGAAGGTGATACCGAAAGGTTTACGTCAATGGCGTTACCCTGCGGGATTGGTCAACAATTCCACTTTTCATAAGGAATTAATAGAACTTTTCGAACGCCAAGGATGCGAATTTCTTAAATCGCTTATTAACTATTATAATAATGACATTCAAAATATGAAAATTGTTTTAACTAATCTTGAACAAGTCATTAAAGCACACAAAGATTTTTTAAGATATAAGTATGAATTTTGTAGGATTTTTTCCAGTATAGAAGCAACAATGGACAAACTTTTACTAACTAAAAAGAAGAAATTAACAAGGGATTTAAATGATTATTCAAATAATAGAGCATATCCCAAGCCTCCACAAGTAACAACTTTGGATCCCATTTCAAATGGAGTAATATATAATGGGAACAGTGATAATGTCAGTGAAAATGTACAGGACTCTACCAATGATAATCCCACTGATATTAATGATGATTCACAGCCGTTAAGGCGAAGTGAAAGACTTATGAACAATAATAGTAGGAATAACAATAATAGGGCCAACAATAATAACAGCAATAATGGTAGAAATAATCAAAATGGGTGTGTTAACAGTAACAACAACATCAATAATGGGGTGGAGTCCATTGATGGACATGAACAACAGGGTTTTCGCCGGAATCAGAATGGATATCAGAACAGTCGCCAACCCAATTGGAACCAAGGGCAAACGAGGAACAGATGGAGGCAGAGGAGGAGATAGTACCACTTTTTGAGTTTGGCTCTGTCCCACGTATCCACACAAGTTCAAGGGGTGATTTTAAGATTTTTAATTATACCATACTTGAAGTAGAACAAGAAAATGTGAACTTTTTGTCCAAGGGACTAACTTTCATTCCGGGAAAGAACATGGACAGAGCCAAGATGGTTATTGATCTAAAACTTTTTGTCAGAAAGTTGAACCTCAATCTGCTTTTTGGCAAAAACTCTGGTATGACTAACACTATCAGAGTCTCTAGTTTGTTCAACCCTCCCTTACACCTGAGTCTCAATATCTTTGAGAGAACGTGCGAAATGGACTTTTGGGCAACTAATAATAAGAGAAATCAACAAGGTAATCATCATAATATTAGTCAGTCTGAACAAGAATTCTTAAAACTTTTGAATGACTGTAATATAAGAGTCATGAAACCTGATAAGGGGGAGGGCTGGCGTTCATGGACCATTGTGTTTATGTAAAAAGTATGAACACACTTCTCAATACCGATGTATACATGCAAGTTAGTTTAAATGAAGTAAATTCAGCTCATAAAAAAATCAAATCTATGCTGAATGATTTATTTTTAGAAGGTTACATAGATTTAGACCTGCATCAATACCTAACCATGTTAGCACCTAGAACACCAGCCTTATTTGGTTCTCCAAAAATTCATAAAACCATCAATAACCCTCCCTTCAGGCCCATTGTTGATGGTCGTGGGTCTGTTACATATGGCTGTGCCAAATACATAGACCATGTTCTCAAACCCCTAGTAGAAAGTGAGCCACATATATGTAAGGATTCGTGGAGTTTCCTGAATAACATCAATAATTTAGTTTATCTTAAGGACACCTGCTTTTTAACAATTGACATCAAGGATCTTTACACTGTAATTCCACAAGAAACCGGTTTGGAGTGGATTAGGGATTTTTTATTAAGGAAAAAATCTAGTGACAGTATTATATATTTGATCGAAACCTTGCTTGAGATCGTTTTGACCAATAATTTCATGGTCTTCGAGAACCAATTTTATTTGCAAAGATCAGGAGTCGCCATGGGGTCTCCCTGTGGCGCTAGCTTTGCAAATGCGGTTATGACACAATGGGAGAACAATTTTTTGTTCACCAATACCTTATTTAGGGACAAAGTCTCCTGGTACACTAGATACCAGGATGAAATGTTCTGTATTTGGAAGGGTGAAACTACTTTGATACCAGAGTTTATTGAACAAATTTCCCAAACTACTAGGTTCTTGGAATTTACTTATGAGACAAGAGAATGTTCGATTAATTATTTGGATATCTTGTTAATTAATGACAAGATCAATGGAAGATACAAAAGTTTAATTTATAGAAAACCCACCTACTCGAATGCATTCTTACATTTTTCTAGCAATCACCCTTACCATTAAAAGAAAGCTGTTGTTAAGGGCCAACTGGTAAGGGCCGCTAGAATGATTTCCGACAATATTGATTTTGAGTCCGAATGTACGAATCTCATGAACATGTTTTTGAGTAGAGGATACCCACACCATATGGTTAGGAATATTCAGAAAGAAGTGGCTTTCAAGAGGGGTATAGGTCATTTTGTACCCCTATTGTACAATAAAGAAAGGGTTAATAACATAGAGGGTTGTTCCGATAACAACAGTTTAGTAGAGCAGAGAAGAATAGATAACTTACAACACGCCGCCATGTATCATACTAGTTTTTTGTGCACGTTCTCCCTTGATTACCACCTCATTAGAGATATTATCAATAAAAATTGGGAGTTCATCAAAGGCGCAAAACCCAAGATCACTTTTCGGAGGGGGCATAACTTAAAGGCCATATTAGAAGCTAAGAGGAAACCACAGACTAATAGGCCTATGGGTATGTTTAAATGTGGTTTCTGTTCTCAATGCAAATGTATTAACGCCACCAATAATGTATGCATTAATGACAGAAATTATAAGATTAATGGCAGGTACAATTGTGATACGAAGAGTGTCACCTATGTGGCTTCATGTTCTCAATGTAAAGTTTTCTATATAGGTAAAACTGAAAGAAAATTTAAACAACGTATATATGAACATTGTTATGCCATCCAGAAAAAAGACACTAACAATGCATTGGCCAAACATTGTTTAGACCACCCTGAACATAGTTTTAGGTTCACCATCCTACAGCATAGAGCGCAGGATATTAGAGGGGGACCTTGGCAAACTTATTTAGAAATAGATGAACTGATGTGGCAGATCAAGACTAGAGCCCATATATATCCTGGATTAAATGAGTATATCTCTATTAGATGTATTTTGAAATTATTAGCCCTTAAAAGATGACAGTTTATGTTATAATACACATTATAGCATTGTTAAATATGGTAATGTTTGATCAAATTCTGAATTCTAATACTAATGTTCAACCTATACAGTAATTATTTATTGAGTAGTAGTGTTTAGAAAATAACAAGTAAGTTACAAGTTTTTTATGTTAGTATAGATGGTCAGATCATTGTTGCTGAAAGCGTTTAAAAGCTGGTTCAATTACTATTTGACATTTTTAGTATATACACATTTTTTCGTGTGCTTTTGTTGTATGTTGTTCTTATATATAAAAAATATATATAAAAAATATTTATATAAAAACTATTTATTCATGCTTCGTGAGAATTTCAACTTTGGTAGAAAAATTGACTTTTGCGTGTTTTTAGGTTTCTAATACCTATGCAATAATTGTTTTTTTATTACATTTTAAACTACATTTTGGTTGGTTTTAATGTACCTTTAAATCACTAACTAAATATGAGATAATTAATTTACATAATTACTTTACCTATTTAATATGGCTTGATTAATTTATATGTATGTCTGAAGAAGGCGAGGTAAGCACCTTGCTGAAAGCGCTCACAATAAAATAAGTTTCATTGGATTTGCCGGCTCTCATCGATTCCTTTTGCTTTTAAGAAGTTATTTTTTGTTTCTTGTATTTTTGGTGTACGTTTCTTGCCATGGAGCCCAAAGCAGAAGCATTTCGCACAAGTGCCGGTCAGCCATTTACCAATCTTCATCTTCCGAACTGAAGTCTTCGAAAGCTAAGTACCCCATTGGGGATCCTTTTTTTCTTGCATCCTTCTCATTCCATATGTCAGACTGCATATGAGAAACTACAATGGTACCCGAAGAGTCTTTGGTGTCAACATTCACAGGATCTGGAAACAACCCTCCCCTTGATCCCATGCTTAACAGCAGAGTTCCTCTGGTGGGCCAATGCCTGCATACAGAACAAGGGGCTGCCCTTTCTACCACTGGCTGCCACCCTATGCCTCACCACAGATGCATCAGAATATGCCTGGGGGGCAAATGTGTTCAGGGGCATTGGAACCAGCAGCAAATATTGCTGCACATAAATTTAAGAGATGCTGGCAGTACAGCAAGCCTTGATGGCCTTCAAACCCCCCCTCACTCAAGGAACTCTCCTCATCAAGACAGACAGCACTACTGTGATGTGGTATATCAACAAGCAGGGGGGAACTCATTCCTAGCCCCTGTGCAGGCAAGCCATGATCCTGTGGTCCATGGCAGCTGGCATAAACCTTTATCTGATAGCCCAGTACTTTCCAGGCTCTCAAAATACACTGGCAGACCAATTGAGCAGGCAGGCACTGGACCCACATGAGTGGCAGCTTAGCAGGTCAACCTTTACTCAGATTATTCAAACACGGGGAATCCCAGTGGTAGACCTCTTTGCATCATCCACCAACCACCTTCTCAGCAGGTTCTGCACAAGGGAATATCACTGCAGGGCTTGGAGAGTGGATGCCCTATCCTTCTCTTGGACACTCCTCTCAGCTTATGCATTCCCACCCCTACCACTCCTCCCAAGAGTGCTACTAAAAATAAGAGAAGAAAAGCTGAGGATCATTCTAATAGCACTGGACTTGCCTAGACAGCACTGGTACCCCCTTCTGCTCAGCCTGTCACAGTCCCCACCTTGGCACCTACAGTGGACCCCAGACCTGCTGACCCAAGGCGAAGGGATTTACCTGCATGCAGACTTACAAACCCTGAACTTGGCAGCATGGCTCATAGCTTAAACCCACAGCAGTGTACTCTCCTCAGTACTCAGGTCCTGGAAATCCTCAGAGGGGCCAGGCGCCCAAGCACTAGGAAATCCTACACATATAAGTGGAAAAGGTTCAGTATCTGTCTCCAGGCTAAGGGGAATTCTATGTCTCAGCTGACTCTCCCAATTATCCTGGACTACCTGGCTGACCTACTCAACAGAGGCCTCTCCTTCTCCTCCATAAAGATTCATGCCTCTGCTATATCTGCACATTGCAATTCAGAACAACTTGTCTTCCCTCACCCCCTGATCAAACAGTTTCTCAGGGGAGCTAACAATCTGAGGCCTCCCAGAAGAGCTCCCACCCCCGCTTGGGATCTTAACTTCACTCTGGAGAAGCTTACATTACCTTCTTTTGAGACAGCAGCCTCAGCAGACTTAAAGTTTTTTTCTCGGAAAACTGCATTCCTCCTGGCCATTACCTCTGCCAGAAGGGTCTCCAAACTACAAGCTCCCATGGCAATTGAGCCCTTTATTATATTCCTTGTGGACAGGGTCACCCTCAGAACCAACCCCTCTTTTATGCCCAAGGTGGTTTCAAGTGTGGTCCTGAACCAATCCATTCACTTTCCCACCTTCTTTGCCAACCCACAGAACAAAGGAGAGAGAATTCTGCATTCCCTAGACATTCACAGGCAACTAAGATGCTATCTGGACAGGACTAAGCCTTTCAGAAAATCTGACCAGCTGCTAGTCAGCTTTGCTACAGGGGCAGAGGGAAAACCAATTTCTAAACAAACCATTTCCAAGTGGATAGCACACTGCACCCATTTCTGCTACAAGCACCATGGTAAGCCTCCACCTAAGGAAATTAGAACTCACTCTACTAGAGCAGCCTCCACCTCAGCAGCCTTCCTCAGAGGAGTACCTACTAGGGATATCCTGGAGGCTGCCACTTGAACATCTGTGCACACCTTCACCAAAAGCATTACCATCTGCCAGTTTTTTCTAAGTCTAGGGCAGTGTTTGCCACTGCAGTTCTGTAGGGCATGATAGCCAACCCTTAGCCCCTCGGACTACCTCCACCCTTTTCTACTAAGCTTTGGGAATCTACCCAAATGTGATGACTGCAACATTGAAACATGAAGAAGATAGTACAGTTGTGTACACTTACCATAAATATAGATGTTCAAGTGTATTCACTGTTGCAGTCCTGGTTTCCCACCCTCCTGCCCCCTGCACATCTGATATTCTCTCTGTTCCTTTCTTCTCTTTTTCTAGGGCAGAGACATACTGTGTTTATGGGTTATTACTATAGTTGGGATCAGACCTCTGATCTATGCCTCCTTTTGGGGGGGTCCTGACACTTAGGGCAAGAAAAACTGATGTAATGGCGTCAGCTGCCTCTCTTTATACCCCTGACGACCTGATGTCAGTCTGCAAGCGACAGCAACCGACACCCAAATCTGAAGCCTCTGTTATTCTGGCTGGCCGTGGGCTATCCGGGCAGGGCTAACCCAAATGTGATGACTGCAACAGTAAATAGACTCGAACATCTACATTTATGGTAAGTGTACACAACTGTACTTTCCCAGATACCCTACCCAAATTTCACCTAGTAGTATAAACACCACCTCCTGAAAAGAAGCTACTAGCCTGGTGGGACTAACACGATCAACAAAGAATAAATAAAATAAATTCTGACAGTTTGTTACTGGCTAGGCTTGTAATAGTCTGCATATCTATGAACATTATTTATGAACAATGCCGTTCTCCTACCTTCCTTGACAGTCATGCTTGACTGCCACAGGTCTTCTCGTATGCAGTCCCTCATTCTCTTTGATGGATGTCCTTGTTTCCTCTTGCTTTTTTCCTGCCTGTCACAGTCTTCTTCACTGGATTATCTTCTGCTTTGTTGAACGTGTCTGAAGCATTCTAATCATTTTTTGACCTTTTCTCTAACTGGAGCAATTCTGCTTCTGCCATGATGTCAACATTTCTTTGTCTCTCCTGCAGTGTACAGCCTTCCTTCAACTGCTCTGTCTTCACTGTCCAGGTTTCTGTGCCATACAGAAGTACTGGTCACACCACTGTTTTGTACAACGTACATTTCAGCTTCTTTAGCATTCATCTTTCAAATGCTCCCCCTGACACTGTGCCAGCTTGCTGTAGTCCCTCTTATTGTAGCTTTGGCCTCCTCATTCACACTTCCCTTCTTCCTCAACCACCACTCCCAGATACTTGAAGCTGTTACTCTTTTCCACTATTTCCATGCCAGTTTTCAGCTTCATCTGATTTCCTCCATTTGCTGCAGTGACAACTGTGTTGTCATCCCATGAGTCTTCAGTTTTGCATTCCATTTCCCTTTCATTTGCTGAAGTTCCTTTCCTGAGGCTGCATTGAATGCCACATTGTCTGAATACAGCAACTTTGTTAATTTGTTGCCTCCAATCTGTTTGCTAATGTAGCCAACCACCAGTATGAGTGGCAGTGTGCTCAGAGCTCCCTGATGCACCTCCATCCCCACTGGGAATCTTTGCACGACTGCCCAAATCAGCTGTCTTCGAACCTTGTCATATGCTTTCCCCAGATCTACGAATGTCCATTTGAACTCTGTCCTCATCTCTAATTTTGGTATCTTCTATCTGTCTCATTGCAAGCATCAGTTTGCTTGTGCTGCATCCTGATCTGAATTTAAATGGTACTTCTCCCATCTTACTTTTTACTCCTCTGTGTATTAGTTTATTAATCACATTCTCCAGCACTTTCATGCAGTGTGACAGGAGTTTGATACCTCTATACTGCCTACAGTTGTGAATGTCACCTTTGTTCTTTCACACTGACACTAGAATGATTATTTTCCACTCATCTGTAATATGCCCTTCTCTGCTGAACACCCTCAGGAGCCATTTCTCTCCTATCTCACACAACAGGTTGCTCATATTTGCCATGAATTCATCTAAGCCTTCTTCTTTCAGGTAATCCATTTTCCTTGGTGCGTTTCTTACTTCTAGAGAGAACTCTTCTTCCTCTTTCATTGTAGGCTGTGTTTGGGGCAGTATGGCTTCTGTGGGGTGAAAATACTCCTTCCATCGGACTTTGATATCCTGTGGCTTTGTGAATAGGTTCATCCTTTATGAATGGTGTCTGATGACTATCTTATCTTTACTTTCCTTCTTTGCCTTGCAACTTGATGGAATTTATTTGTGCCATCTGCTGAATCACTTTTCAGAGCACTGACTTTGCTTTGTTCTTTGCTGTTGTAACTAATCTGTTAGCCGATTTGTCAGTTAAACAATATTCCTTCTTAGCCTGGTTTGTGTTTTCCGTCTCCTACTTATCATTCTCTCCTTTGGACTTCTGCATTCCACCACCTGCTTTCCTTATGTACCTTATTTCCATACCTGGCTTGGCTGCATATCTGTTCTATAGTCTTTTTGTCTTGTTTTGTTTGGCAGCTGGCACAGAGGGTTCAGGTTATGAGCTGTAGTTCCTGTAGTATAGAGTTTTGTCCCATCAACCCTAATTTGCCTCCTGTGTGACCTTGAACAAGTCACATAACCAGACATTCTCCTGGGTTAAAAAGGGACTGTGTGTCCAATGGGTCTAACTGGTTAACAAATATGTATTATTAGTCTTCACACGTTTTGAGATATTGATATTCTTTTTCAACTCCACCTATTTCCTCTTCTTCCTGAGGTGATAGAGCCCTGAGTATTTCTTTGAACTCTTGTGCTTTCATTACAGTCAACTTCCAGCTCGTCATCCTATTCTCTGTTGACCTCAGAGCCTTTTCTGACCACTGTTTGCAGCTGATTCTAGTCTCCAGTGGCTTATACTGTGAGCTGACTGTTTCACTGTAGATGACTTTGTATTCTCTGTTTTATCCATTCCTTACTAAGAGGAAGTCTGCCTGAGTTGCATTTTGATGACTCTCATATGTGATCTTGTGATTATCTCTCCTGCTGAACCATGTGTTGGTCACCATCGAGCCATTTTCCAGACAGTCTGGAATGGTCTCTCCTTCTTTATTTCTGTTGCCTCCACCCATGAGGACCCAGGTAGTCCTCATATCCTGTTATGGCTGTCCTGATATGAACATTCATGTCCCCCATTGTGAACACCAACTCTTATTGTCCTGCTTTATGTAGTAGGTCCTGCAATTGCTGCCTGATTGCACTCTCTTCCTTGCTGTCACAACTCTACTGTGGAGCATAGTCTGAAAGTATGAATACCTCCCCGTCTTTACATTGGCATCTGATTGCCATGAGTCTGTCACTAATTCTGAGGACATCCCCTCACTGTCTTCAGAAGCCTCTCCTTCACCACAATTCATTCCCACACCATTTTTCTTCTGTCCTTCCCCTGAGTAGGAGACTGTGGACCTCATGTCAAGTGGCTTTACTGCATTGTCCTTCTATCTTGTCACTTGGATGCACAGGATATCTAGTTTTCTCCTTACCATTATGTCATCCACTTCCATGCTGCATGTTTAGTGTAGTAATCCTTAGTTCATTTTTGGCAGGATTGTTGGTTTTACTTCTGGCTTTCACTTAGCAGAGCTAACCAGGCTCCCAGGTAACCTAAGCTGGGCATACTGAACACTAGCAGGTCAATAGTTTATTGACCCAGTGTTGCTGGATTTATGACAGACACACACTCTGATCAATAGAGGTACATAGATTCCTCCCACCCTAAGTCCTTGACTTAGGGTGGAGTAGGCTAGGTCAGCAGCCCACGTATTACTGGCAAATACCCACGATCATTTTTGGCAACATTTTTCATGGTGACCAAATAATCTTACTGTCTGGTGGATAGCTCTAACATTGTGCACAGTCATTGATCCATGTTCTCCTCCTAAAGGATGCTGTTCACCACAGTTGATGTCTAAAGCAGTTGGTCTACAAAACTCTTTCCTTGATAGGTACCACCTAGAGTCTGTGCTGCTACCCTTGACTCCATTCAATTTTGGATGAGTCTCAGGTGGAAACATCCAACATGTTTTTGTGAGGTGGGAGGAACCCTACAGATACATCTCGGGAACATGTAAACTCCAAATAATGACTGGCCACAGTCAAAGATCAAACCGTTTACCTTGTACTTGTAAGGCAAAGACTTTAACCATTGTTCCAGTTGTGTAAACTTAAGTTTCAGTAACTATACGCAGACACACACGTGTGTGTCTATATATATATATATATATATATATATATATATATATATAGATATAGATATATATGTGTGTGTGTATTTTTATATATATATAGATATATATATATATAGATATATATATATATATATATATATATATATATATATATATATAAAAACTCCAGCTAAGCTAGATTTTC
>NC_056748.1:692547686-692602686 GCF_019279795.1 Protopterus annectens | reverse complement strand
CCCCACAAGGGGAGCCCATCGCCACACCTTTTTTCTGTAAGAAGTACTCTTTGTCAAAAAGGAAGTAATTTGATGATAGGACTATATCCAAAACTTCCGTGACCAAATCGATTTCAATTTGTGGTGCTCCAAAATCTGTGAGCAAGAGTGATATCCATTCCACAGCCTCTTGGTGTGGAATGGAAGTGTATAAATCTACTACGTCGATGGTGAGGAAGTTGTTCTCAGCATCGAACGGGATGTTGTTAATACTACCTAGGAAAGTCCAGGAGTCTTTACATACACCACGTAGGTCCTTCAGATATTTTGATAAAATCCTATCTACCAATTTGGCACTGGGATAGGTCATAGATGATCTACCGTCAACGAGTGCTCGCATGGGTGGGTTGTTGGCATCCTTATGGATCTTGGGGATGCCAAACATGACTGGAATTTTTGGTAATGTAATGTCAATAAAGTTGTAGGTTTCAAGGTCAATCTTACCCTGTAAAAACAAGTCACGGAAAAGGCCTCTCATCGTGCTGTGGGTACGATGTATTTCATTTAAAGAGGCTGGACAGTAGGCTGGTGAATTAAGGACATCAAGCATTTTTTCAATATACATTGAATTGTCCATAATTACCAGACCACCCCCTTTGTCAGGTTTGACTACTCTGACTGGGTAGTGACATAGTTCATCTAACAGTGAGGCTTGTTCTTTTGTAATGTTATAATGTGAAGGTTCAATATGAATGTTTCGTCCCTTAAAGGAATGTCTGATGTCTGCTTCACAAACTCTTTCAAACATTTGAAGGGCAGGATGAATAGGAGGGTTGTATACACTAGGTAATTTTAAAGAGTTAACTGGTAGAGTACCTTCGTTACTAAATAATAACCTAAAGTTAAGTTTCCGAACGAAGCATTTCAGTTCAATTAGCTCCTTAGAAATGTCCCCCATTTTACTAGGGACAAAGGTGTATCCAAGGGCAAGTAACTCAACCAGTTCATCTCTCAGTTCGAGATCTGTGAAATTGTAAATAATAAAATCGCCTTTGTGGTTTAGTGTTATTCTTGGAAATTGCTGTAAGGTATGGGGGTTACAGTTAGCAATCATGTTATTAGACAAATCCGTGTCTATGTTGGAGAGGTGCAAGGGCGACTGGTCAAACACCGGGAAGCAAGGGGAATGCTCTTGCTCCTCTACCTCTTGTTGTGAAATTGCCGGTGATTGCGGTTGCCTAAAAAACTGTTATTATTGTTGGTAGTGTTAATCCTGTTCGTATGGATACTGTTATTACTCTTTTGTTTCTTTTTCTGTCCTTTGATCCTATCACTACGCCTAGGGCCTACCTCGTCCACACCTATGTCATCCCCGTCCTGCTCTGAAATAGCTGGAAGAGAATTGGATGGAAAGTCAGCTTGTTCGTGATGAGTTCTAGTGATAGTGTTATGGGAGTCAGATCCCTGTAATTTAGGGTAAGCAATGTTATCCTCATAGGCCAGTCTGTCCCTAATTAATTTTTTGTTTTTAATAAGTTTTAATTTAACAAGTAGTGTGTTGATACTGGTCAGGGTCCGGTCATAATCGAACCTGTACCTAGAGAAGTTCAAGTCTGCTTTAATCTCCCTATCTAAAACATCAATTTCGTTCAAGAGGACACAAACATGCTGGCTGTAATGTTTCACAATTAAATGCAAGAGGTCTAAACCTTGTTGTTGGAATAAGTCCTTTAAGTCACAAAGGAAATTACTGTTATTAATTAGGCCTGAAGGAGAAAAGGTACTTCGCAGGCCTTTTGGAACCAGTTTCTCCTGGATGCACTGGTTAAAATAGCTAATCTCAATATATATATCACTAATATACCAACCCTCTATCATAGCCTTTGCACTATTTCGTGCCCCCCTGCAGTTGTACTTCCTACGACAGGGGACTGCCCAGGGTTCATATGGTACTACTTACATATAAAAAAGTATATCCTACTTGATATCCTGCTACTGCCTGAGTTTACTTATGTGACCTTTGCATTAATGTAATTGCGTTATAGTAATTTTATACTTTGTTTTCACCATTAGTTTCACTTTTATGTTGTATATACATAAATATACTCACATACTTTGCCAGTATAACCTTTTATTATTTTTATTTTTTATTTTTATTTTCATATTGAAGTTTTGACAAGCATCACATCATACACTTTTACTTAAAATCTTTTTAAGACTGTTATTATTTATATGAAGTATATTTTCTGTATTTTTACTATGTTGAAAAGCTTGATGTTTTTAATTTTTGCTTGTTAAGTTTTATTTCTTTAGGAATTCATGTTGTCATTTCCTTTTCTTGTATAAAAGGGGCGTGTGCCTTATCTTATTGTTTTTTACTTTTCTCTGAGGAAGCCACACTGGTGTGTGGCGAAAACGGTTGTTATAAATAAACTCGTTAAGATTACGCTTGGTTGCTTCCTGGTACAAGGTCTCCGTGGCATATTTGTTTTTCAACAATAAAAAAAATATTTAAGACACAGATATGGCTATCACACTTGAGTGTGTAGCCTACAACAGTTAAACAATTCAATTAAACAAAAAAAGACTTTTATAAAGTGCAAGCAGTAAATAAGTAGTAGTCAGCTATTAAATACTTTTTAGATCTCATAAAATGCTAAAACTCGGTGTTTTAGGCGGAAACGACAATAAACAGCAAAAAATAGCAAGATAAAGATACTTAAATCAGTCAAAAGTCTCTCTTTTCTCTCTCTGTTGCTGTAGGACTCTGCAGGACACCAGGCATGATCTTGCTGAGCTGATACAAGTGCAAAAAAAAACGCACAAATGCAGTTTTTATAGCAGGGAAATGAAAGAGAGAGAAATTAGCCCAAAATAGCCAATAGACTACTACATTCTGGGCTGAAACCACTCTTCCAGGGACAGATAGGCTGCTCAAAGCTCCCCACTCTCACTGGTGAACAGAGAAACTTTCTTCTATCCAAGTTCACTTTCTGCCATATTTTCTCTGTATTTTCTGTCCTTGAGTGAGTTAGTATGCATTTTGGGAGGCCTTGTATATCTGTGCAGTTCTGAGCGTACATGACAGCATATCCATTACCAAGAGTTTTGCTACTGCCTGAATACAGATTTTTGCTTCTGCTGTAGCAAGGACTACTTCTATGACATGATATGTTGCGTGTAGCTAAGTATGCAGGTTTGATCTGAATGATATAAACACATTACTGTACCCTGCTTTGCAACTGCCATCATTATTCCTTGTGGATTTAGTGACCTATACCTTGACTAAACTAATCCGTTTTTGTTCAAAATAAAATTATGCTGTGATTTTCTGCAGTCTCTGACGATCTTTTATGCTGCTATGTGATGTGTGATTAGTTTCATAAAATCATCGATAATGAGGAGGGCTTGACTGTTTTAGTGTTTTATTGTATCTGTCAAAATGATATGACTGTAGTGTAATATGACAGCTGCTGGACATTTAGCCAGATGCAAGCAACTGGTGGGGTGGTAGTGTCTAAGCAGCATTAAAACCCAATGTATTTAATCAGGATTTTCTGTTGCTGTTGTTTGTAAGGGGGCTGATACCACTTAACTCCACTGTCCAGCTTATAAAAGAGGTTAGGTGGACATGAGTTAAATGGATGGTTGCCTCCCTTGCAAACAGTATTAATGATGTAAGTACGTATGTATGTATGTATCAGTATCTGTCTGTCTGTATGTCCAGTTTGTCTGTTTATCTACCTGTATAAGTAAAACAATGCTAGACTGCATGGAAAAAATGTCTGTTGGCTGTCAAAAATCAGCCAACACTGTAGGCTTGCATTACAACATCACTGTGATTCTGGACCAATATTTGCATTGGGTTCATTGTTCTGCATAACTGCAAAATATTTCATTGTCCTTATAAGTCTGAGAATAAATGCAGAAGTATCAGTTTTTCATTGCTTTGTACCCACTATTTGGAGTCCCGGCTGACTGGGCCACTATCTAACACATGGCAGTTATTCCCCTCTCATACCTTTTCCAAGTTTGAAGCAAACTCATTTGTGGATTTGAAGGAAGCTGTTACACCCTGCTCTTCCTCCTTATGTACTTATATACACAAGTGGTCAACAGAGTCTACAGCTATGTTGTTGTTGTTGTGTCTTTTGGCTTTTCCCAGTTATGGGTTGTCACAGCGGAACTCCGGTCTGCTAATGATTGGCAGTAGATTTTTTACGTGCCGAGTTGCCAGCCCCAACGCACAACCTTCAATGAAGGTACGCACATTCATGCATGTCTCCACACAGAAGACGCTCTAGCTGAGAATTGAACAGGACAACGTCTTACTGTGAGGTGACAACTTCTGCTAATCTCTTTTCCTAGTGCTAACATGCTGTAATTTTTTCTACAGTTGTACATGCTAAAGGGAAAGGCTGGTAATGCCTCAGGCTGTAACAGTCTTATGATTTTATGAGGTGTACCTTGATAATTTTTCCTGTGGAATTAATACAGAGATTTGGGCACTGAAGGTACTATCCTGATCTCTCCGAGCCCATTGTGACTGGTCGGCGTTTAATATACACATAATAATGTGCAATTTAATGTAACTCTCTAGCCCTGCCACCAATGTTACAGTTTTCTTTTAATTTGATTGTATACATTTGCTATCAGTTAAACAGAGGTAGTCTTGATTAAGATGTCAGGTTTAGCTAATTATGTATTGGACTTTCTGCTTAATTATTTGATTTAATTTTTTATATGCGCCACTTTTTTATCCAGCCTACAGTATTTAACATGTTTACTATTGTCAGCTGGTCGCACAGAATGGGTACTCACTAGTTAAGATCTCATTCTCACAGGTCAGGGGTTCATTTCTGACACCTGTTTGCTGTTCATGTTCAGTGAGGTTTTTCCTATTTGCCTGCATGTGATTTCTCTGGTTTCCTTCCCAGAATTATAAATGAAGACAGTCTGGCATGTAGTAGTCACTTACTGGGTTAACAAACGAGTAAAGTAAGAAATTAAAACAATTAAAGTTCCTGTTGAATGTCAGTTGTACAAGGAGAGCATTCTCTTTTGATGCCTGGAAAGATCATAAAGCTGCAGGTTCTATCTGCTTACCAGGTGCTTGGATTAATGTTCCAATACTCATGTTGTAGAATAACATAAAGTGTGTGTGGGGGGTGCTTCACTCATGATGTGGCATCCTGAAGATGATATGTTAAACAGCGGTCATATTTTCCTGTATTGGTGATAGCTCAGATATATATAAAAGACTCCATGCCATCTACCAAAAAGATATAGGGAATTTCACTATTCTCTTGATCAAATTACTTTGTCATTAAAAATACTACCATGGATTTCCTGAGATACAGGCCATGCTTAGTTGGTCTAAGCTGGTCAACAAATGTAGCAAATCATTTAATTTTTTCCCTGAGCTTCCCCTAAAAAGCTGCACTTTAGTGTATGCTTCATGATAATTAACAAAGGCAAATAAATCTAATTTGCACAGTGTCATCCATTTATTATTGTGACAATAAGCCCTCCTTCCCTACGTCGGAGTAGACATAGTTCACTTTGAGCTGTTATAAGCAAAGATATAGCTTGTATTATGTTTGATCCTTGAAACTAGTAAATCCATTTACAAAACAAAAATACTGCATCTGTTCTTTATCAGTCACATCTCTCATTTTGAGTCTTTTGTTAAAGCAGTTATTGAAGTAAAAATTGAACACTACTTTCCCAAGTTCTGAAAAGATTGAATAAGTGGGATTTGTTCAGGATATCTTTATAACTGCTCTCCAGATGGCCTTTTGGGAGTAGGATTACTGCCAGGCATAGACAAAGTTCAAAGTGTGTGTCACTAACATGGGTTGTAACAAGGCACACTTCTTTTGTTCTGCATTGAAAGAAAGGGACGCCTTGTAGTGTGGGAAAGTGTGCTGCACTCAGGCTTCACATAGCTTGTTCCAAAGGGTTCCCCCATGTTTGAATTTACTGATTCATGACACAAGCAAACACTTTTGAACCATCTGGCATCACACTGACATACTATTTGTCATTACAGTGACAGCTTTGATCATGAAGTTAAATTAATTTGTTCCTAAAATAAACGCAGAGATTTCATTTTCTATGGTGCATGTATTACAATTAAGTTAATGTGTACTATGTTAAGGACAGTTTCTTTTACAATATGATCTTTGAATGCATGAGTGCCCACTTAAAACTGACTGGTATTCTACTGTGGCAGTTGAAATTGTTACTGTCTTTGGCACTGATAGCTGGAATAACAAATTTTATAAAGTCACAATATCTGGGGGGTTCATAGGTTTGCAGTAGGCTAATGACCACTAGGGCCATTTTAACCTTAGCCATACATCTCAGACCTCTGACAAGTTCTGGTTGCCTTTGAATGTGTAAACAGGGGTTTGGGAGAGGAAAATTTTACAAGCAGGTGCCTGTGAGATGAACCAGTTACAGGCTGCCTGTATCCATTACAGACATATGTGCCAGACCAGGAATGAATTTCCTCTTCTCCAACTACCTGTCTAAGTTACACTTGAATTGAGTTAGGAAGGAGCTGTGCTTCACATGGATGGGCAGCCTGTTCCAGAGAAAGGATAGTCTCTTAGATACATACCTACCTCTCCAGCAGGCAAGGTTTATGTCTTAAGAACAGGTAATTCTGGTACTGTTTGTTTTGCAGATATGCAAGAGGTCCATCTGTGTGGGGTCCAACAATATATTGTATGCCGGGCATAGATCTCCCTCAGCAGCATGTAGGAGACAGAATACAGGGATAGGGCTTAAAGGTTACTTACACCTTGTATTTTTAAGTGAGGAACCTTTGCGGATGTTCCATTTGGAATTGGATGCAAAAAACAAAGTACACATTTATTAAAAACACCAAATACTATACATGCTATATTTCAGACATAATATTCCTTTATAAGTTCAATATCTGAATGCTCATTTTAATTGATGTTAATTAAGCTTGAGGAAGGGCAAAGGTCATTGTGGTGTGTCTATCAGATAGTGTGTGGATAATTTTTGTAATTTTAATATATTTCTGCTTTTTTACCTACAGTGTTTATTGACTATTTGATTTGTTATTATATGTATTTCTGGAACTCTGTTTTGTCTGACTTTGTGAAAACTATTTTTGGGAACTCTTGCTTGTGGCAAGAGTTCTAGTCCTCAAGAAATGCTGGGCTGTAGGTATGGGAATTCAGTACATCAGTTAAGTCAAATGTTGATGCCTGTAGAAAATGGTGCCTGCAAATTGTTAATACCCTCAAAACACCAATCTTAAAAAAAAAAAAGGGAAAAACAAACTACTGACGTTTTTCACTCATTGTGGTGGTTAGCGTACTGGACTGACGCTCTCCGCTGTTAATGAGCTGCTTTCTGTGCCTAGGGTACGTACAAGGTTTGACTCATTTTGCCTTCATTTATTTGCTGTGGGACTCTGAACAAGTTATCTCTGAAAAGGGACAGTTGTGTCCAGTGGGCCTACCTGGTCAACAAATAGGTAGAAATAAATAAATTCCACGGGTTGCCTATATTTCATATCACAGAGGTCCACACTTTCCACTGATTTGCTTCTAAACAGCATGCCATAAGAATTACCAGTCCAAATAATACACTCTGAGGAAAATACAACTGCTACTTTTCAATTTCAGATGACACTTTCTTACTTGTCTTACATTCTGGTTTCTTAGTATATCTCCCACAATTTATTAATACAGTTTCTGGAATCTTGGATAAATGTTTTTTTTCATTTGAATGCTAGTTATAAAGCTTCCAGAAATATAATATTGGCTAAGTAGATACTGAACATGCTAGTGTGACAATTAAGAATTACCCTTTGTTTTAAGTATGACCTGTAGTAATAAACTCATTGTGTTAAAATACAGCAAATAATTAATGGATTCCAGTCTTGCTTATCTTCGAACAAGTATGGTATCTTTTTGAGACAGTGTCCCCCAGATTAACTTTTGAAAGTGGCTAAGCATCTATAAGCCCCTAAAAATAGTTAATAATTTATCTGTAATTCTTTATTGATACATTTCTACAGCTAACATAACTGAAAAAATTGCACACGTAGAATGATTACAAATCTCTAGCAGCAAGCTATAACTGCAACTACTAATTTGAGTTGTCAGTGACTCAAGGGAAACAATGCATTTCTTCTCTGAATGGTAGTAACAATCACCCACAGCTTCTGCTAGTTACTACAAAATTTTTGATAGACTTTCCCACAGCTTCTGCTAGTTACTACAAAATTTTTGATAGACTTTCTGTGAAGTCAGTAGAAAGAAAGGCCAGATATATATGGTGTGCAAAAATCAAAAGCCCGTTTCTTTTTTTCATGATACATACTTAGTTCTCTCGCAAACGTTTGGACAAGAGCAGCGATAAAAGTAGAAACTATAATACCACAAGTAAATAGCCAGTTAGGCTGACCTACCGTATCCCTTTCAACACAATGTAGATTAGAACAGGTATAAGCAGGCATAAACAGCTTGTGTCCAAAATAAATGCACAGAGTAAGAGCATCGAACAGTGTAAATTGCAGAAATAGAAGCGGGGTCATGCTTATTATAAACATAGTGCCATTTGTTTGTAAAATGAAATCTGGTGCTCCCCTGCCATAAACAAACTCTACAACAGAAGAAAGAAACTGTTGCAAAAGAGAGTAAAATCCCATGAGTGGAGGAGCTCCCTGGTCAGCCTCAGTAAGAAGCTGAGATCCCTTATAAGATCCTCCAAAGCTAGCTATGAAAACAAGATCACCACTGATTCTAAGGACAACCACAAAGCATTCTATAGCTATGTTAAGAATCTCAATGGCAACACCCAGATCTGTTCCGAGTTACAACACAGTGGCACAAAAATTACAGAACCAACTGATATTGCCAACAACCTGGCAGATAGATTCAGTACTAACTTTACCCCCCTCTCACCCCCCTAAAGGGCCCATATCTGTACAGGAGGAATACAGATTCCCTGTGATCACAACTACACAGGTAAAAGCAGCACTCTCTAAAGCCAAAAACACAGCATCCATGGGATCGAACAACATCCCAGGCTGCATTTTACACGAACTTCAGAATGAACTGACTCCCCACCTAAGCACCATGTTCAATCATAGCCTCACGTCAGGCTTTGTGCCCACTGAATGGCGCACAGCAACAGTTATCCCACACCACAAAGGGGGGGACCACTGATCCTGGGAACTATCGCCCTATTAGCTTGACAAGCCTGGTCTGCAAGGCCATGGAATGTATCATCATGGAATTCATAAAAGAAGACATTGGTAACCTCCAAACTCTAGACCCCACCCAGTTTGGGTTTGTGAAAGGCAGATCATGCCTCCTGAACCTGGTCAACTTCTTTGAGGCAGTCACCAAAGCCTTAGACAAGGGTAAGGTGGTTCATACAGCTTATCTTGACCTCGCCAAGGCTTTCAACACCATCCCCCATTCTGGAATTATAGCTAAACTCACTAAACTAGGTATAAATCCCTATGCAACAAGATGGATTGCCAACTGGCTCACTGACAGAACCCACACTGTAAAAGTTGCAGACTCCAAATCTGACTTCAAACAAGTGACAAGTGGAGTACCACAGGGTTCAGTCCTGGGACCTCTCCTGTTTGGCATCTACTTCTCTGAAGTACAGGCGAACACAGAAGGCCTCTGGCTAACGAAGTTTGCAGATGACTGCAAACTAGGAGCTATAGTCGAGTCCCCAAATGATGTGGAAATCCTACAGAAGGGCCTCACTGAAATAGATGCCTGGTGTCAGAGCGATTGCCTCAAGCTCAATGCCAAAAAGTGCATTGTTATCCCCTTTGGTAAAAACTCTGTACCCATGAACTACTACATAGGAGGCAGTCTTCTTAATGCCGAATGTGTGATAAGAGACCTTGGGACTCAGGTGGACAGTAGTCTCTCCTTTGATAATCACATTGCCACAGTAGTCAGAAAATCCTTCTACATGGCACACCTCATCACAAAAGAGTTCTCATGCAGGAAAAAAAGAGGTCATTGTTCCCCTCTACTCGACACTCATTAGACCCCTTATACAGTACAATGCCCCTTTTGGAATGTACCTCACAAGACATCTGCAGCAGCTGGAAAGGCCACAGAAGTACCTCACAAAGAGGATTACTGGCCTCAAACAGATGCCCTACACTAACCATCTCAAAAAACTCCAGCTTTACTCTGTAGCATACCGCCTACTCTGAGGTGATCTCTGCCTAACATATAAAGCTATGTCAAACCCAAAGCTGTTGGACATGCTACACCTAGAGAAATCCCAATCCCTCCGAGCTACACGCTCTAGGGGACCTAAACCTTGCCACCACAATAAACAGGACATGCTGGAAGGATAGATTCCTGTCCCAGAGACTTCCCATATTATGGAACAAGTTACCTATCTATGTCAAGCAAAGTTCCTCATTAACACTCTTCAAAAAAATCTTGATGAGTGGATGGGAAATAGGAAATACACTCCGGGGATCACTTCTGTGGCTCTGCTCGACAGGGGCAGAGGAAATTAACTTTCTTGGGTTGGCTTAAGCCAGGGAACTTTGTTGGCTAGGCTTACATAGGCCTTTGGGCCGATAGCCTAGTACCTACCTATGAACCTATGAAATGTGAGAACTATGCAAATGATAAGTGTTAAACTTTTCTTTATTCATTTTTTTGAGTCACCTTGGCCAAGATGACCATCTGCTGTTAATCAGTGCCTCACTTCAATTCATAAGTTCATATATTAGTACTAGGCTAACTGCTCTTGTGGTCTCTTTTAAGCCTAGTCAATTACCCCATGTGAGACTCAAACCCTGCACCTTGTGTCTGTAAGGAATATGTCACTTTTCCCCTCAACTCTTCTCTACACCATTCAAGGCTGACAACTTGAGAGCACAGTTGGAGGAGTATGCAGCCATCTTCATGGGGAGGTAAAGGAGATCAAGTCATTCTGACCAACATTATCTACTTCTAACCACTTGGATTTTTTATATATTGCCTACTACCTTGAGAGAAGGGAGTGGAGGATGCAGTGACATAAGCATGTCCCTATGGATGTTCATTGTGTTTCATTGTTGCAGTTCTAACAAAATGGGTTATCTGGCTCCCGGTAGCCCTCAGCCAGCCCGAATACCAAAGTCTTTGGTTAATAACGTCGGCTGCTGTCGGCTGTAAACCTGACGTCAGGACGTCAAGTATAAAGGGAGGGCAGCCAACGCCATTTCCTCAGTCTTTCTTGCCGCGGAGCCCGAAGCAGATGCAATTCGCACTAGTGTGGTTGGCTGATTACCTTCTTCTTGCATTCCGACTACTAAGTTGAAGACATCCTCAGATAAGTACCCCATTGGGGACCCTCTTTTCTTGCTTTAATGAAAACAGATTCCGCACTGTGATTTCCATTCCTATTGTATAACTTGTTTGGGCCTTGAGCACGATGTCCCAGATTGTGATCTTTGTGCTTCTTTCAACCTGCATACCATACGCCGTAGAGCTAAAGTTTTGTATAAGCATTTAGGAGTCTGGCCTAAGTTCGTTAGTATGGCGTCTTCTGGTCTCTTGACTTCAGATATACCTAGGAAACACAAGGACAAAGACCGCGACAGGCCTAGGGTCAAATCTGCTGATGAAGGACCGGTGAAATTGGTCATTAGCCCAGCAGTAGTCAGTGAGGTGCTTTCGCAGCCCCTGCAGCCTGCAGATACTCAGTCACAAGCCTCTGCCAAGACCTTTACTGAGTCCTCCATGCCGCAGGCTTCCACTTTGTCTTCAGACCCTCTGCCTGTCACTGCCTCAGATGGGTCCAGAGCCGCTAAGCAGGCACCGGCTTCTGACGCCTCTTTTCTTCGACATGAGACAAGAGCCAGACCGACTACCTTAACTCAGACTTCTGCAGTTGCTAGGCCTCCCGAGTCCCTCTGGTTTACTAGTAAACCTTCCAGCCACAAATCTACTCACAGGCAGGCATCTGCCTCCCATCTTTTGCCTCAGTCCCAGTTGGTAAAAATGGCTAGTGATCTTCTTACCCTTATTAGGGGCTCTCAACCTTCCCCTTCCAAGAGAGCTAGGGAATTGTCTCCTGATGTTTTGTCTGCCTCAGACTCGAAGGTTTCCAGTATCTCTGCTGATGAAGAGGGAAACTCAACTTTTTTCTGGTTTTTGAGGATTCTGATGCTGAAGATTCTATTCCTTCTGCCTCCCCTCCAGAAGATTTTTCCTTTGGAGATATTGTGAATACTCTTAGGGAGGACATGGGATAGTCAGAATTTTCCACAGTCTAAGAAAAGAATCAGGGAATTTTTGGATTTGCCACAGCATAAGCCTCTGGCTATACCTCCCATTTTGAAAGTTGTGGATGATGTTTTTATGGAAAATTCTTTAGCTCCTAATTCTGTACTTCCTGCTCCCAGAAAGCCTGGCAGGTATTACAGGGTTCCAGATTCGCATCAGTTTCTTTTCAAAAATCGTATTGCTGATCCAGAGATTATTTCTCAAGGCCGCAAAGGGGTTAAAGCTACTATTGCCAAAAATCCTGTACCCTCTGATAAGGAATCTAGGACCTTGGACAGGTGGGGTAAAAAAGTCTACACCTCCGCAACTCTTGCCATTAGGTCTGTAAATTGTCTTTTTCATATGCTTAAGTATCAGCAGCATACCTTGGAGACTATTAAGGCTAAAATTGGTGATGTTCCTTCCCTGATGGAGAACAAGGATTTACATTATTTACTAAATTCTGCCACTCTTGTTAATAAGCATTCACTACATTGTGGTTTTGACACCTTGGAGGCTTCCTACAGAGCAGCAGCCACTAGTTCTGTTATTAGAAGACATGCTTGGCTCAGGGAGCAGCCTCTTTCTGAACCAGTCAAATCAAAATTGCTGGATGTTCCTTTGCACAAGGACAATCTTTTTGGTAACAAGGCTGAAGAGGTATTGAAAAAGTTGGAAGACAAGGCAAAATCTATGCAAGCAGTTAAAGATTTCCTTCAGGTTCAACCCCCCCTGTTTAGTAGACATTATCCTTCCAAGAGTTTGTCTTTAATCCTAGCAAGCAGGGTCGCTCTAGGCCTAGAGGTTTCAGGTCTCCCAGAGGGCAAGCTTCTGCCCCTCAAAAGGCTAAGCAATGGCACTCTTCATCTTCTAAATCAGGGAGTTCTAAGCAACCTTCCCAAAGCATGCATTCTCAATGACTCCGGCCTTCCTGTGCCTGCCTCTGCAGGCCTAGGGTTTCCTTTGGGGGGAAGGTTAGCCAGGTTTGCAGAGGTATGGTCTACCATCACAGATGACAAGTGGGTGCACAACATAGTCTCCCATGGTTACAAGTTCTATTTTCACACCTTCCCTGTTCAACAAGGATACCCAGATATACCCAAAAATCAAAGGGCAGAGATAGAAAAACAAATTTCTTCTTTACTGACTGTAGGTGCTAATTCCGCGGTGGTGCAGTGGTAGCATTGTTGCCTCATGGCAAGAGGTTCTCCCGTTTGATTCTCGGCTTGGGTTTGCAGTGCCTTCTGTGTGGAGTCTGCATGTCCTCCCCACGGTTGAGTGGGCGTTCGAAAGACATGCATTGAATGGGCGTGCCTTCGCTGAAGGTTGGGCGTCGGGCTGGCAACTCGACACCATAAAAAAAAACAACTGACAATCATTAGCAGACCGGAGTTCCACTGTGGCGACCCCTAACTGGGAAAAGCCGAAAGACAAACAACAACAATTGACTGTAGGTGCTATAGAGTCAGTACCTGCAGGTTAGGCAGGCTGAAGTTTTTATTCAACACTTTTTCTGGTGCCCACAAAAGGGGGAACCTGGTGCCGTATTCTGGATTTGTCTATTCTAAACACTTTTCTGGTGATTCCCAAATTCAAGATTCTCACTCTTCAACAGTTACTGCCAATGCTGGACAAGGATTCCTGGCTGGTAAGTTTGGATCTCAAAGAGGCTTATCTTCACATCCCAATAAGGAAAAGTTGCAGGCAGTTACTTTGTTTCAGAGCTGGAGAACAGCACTTCCAATACTCTGCACTACCCTTTGGCTTATCTACTGTTCGAGAGTTTTCACGAAGTGCCTGGCGCCAGTCATTGCTTTTTGCAGGCAGAGAAACATTCACATTTATCCTTACCTGGATGACTGTCTCATTCAAGCAAACTCTCCAGAACAACTGCTAAAGGATTTTGACTTCGTGAAGAACCTTCTCACATCTTTGGGCTTCACTCTCAATGAAAAGAAGTCAAAATTGGTACCTACAATGGAGATTATATTCCTGGGAGTGAGTCTGAATACAGCCACCCAGATGGTTTTCCTCCCTCTAGAGAAACAAGGAGAGCTTTTGACTTACTTCAAGAACTTGGCAAACATGACCTAGCTCTCTGCAAGGCAATTCCTGCAAGCTCTGGGGTTCATGGCTTCATGTATCCTGATGATCCCATATGCAAGGCTGCATATGAGGAAAATACAATGGTACCTCAAGAACCTCTGGTGTCAACACACACAGGACTTAGACTGGATTCTTCCTCTGATTCCCTGTCTGCAAATGGAGTTTCTCTGGTGGGCGACAGCCTGTTCTCAGAACACGGATCTGCCTTTTCGCCCACCCCCCTGCCAGCCAGACTCTCTCCACGGACTCCTTGGATTATGCATGGAGAGCACATCTGCAAGGCAGGTGCATACAAGGGGACTTGGAGCACTCAACAGCTTCATCTGCACATAAACCTAAAAGATTTTAATGGCAGTCCAGCAGGCCTTGTTGTCTTTCAGGGACCTTCTCTCCCTGGGCACTCTTTTGGTCGACAATATCACAGTCATGTGGTACATCAACAAGCAGGGAGGGACTCACTCTTACCCTCTGTGCAGACTAAGCATGAGACTATGGTCCATTGCAGCTTCCACGGGCATACATCTGATAGCCCAGTTTCTTCCAGGAAGGCTCAATACCTTGGGCAGACCAATTGAGCAGGCATGTTCTGGATCCTCACGAGTGGCAACTGAACAAGATCATCTTCCACCACTAAATTCAGCATTGGGGCACTCCACAAGTGAACCTTTTCTCCTTTCCAACCAATCATCTTCTTCTTCCAACCTTCTGCACCAGGGAGTATCATGACAAAGCCTGGAGAGTGGATGCTTTGTCCTTCCAATGGACACAACTCAAGATTTATGCCTTCCCTCCTCTGCCCCTTCTTCCCAGAGTACTGCTAAAAATAAGGGATAAAGCCAAAGGCTATTCTCATAGCACCAGACTGGCCCAGGCAGCATTGGTATCCACTTCTTCGCAGCCTTTCCAAGGCTCAGCCCTGGCATCTTCCCCTGATACCAGATCTCTTGGTTCAGGAGGAAGGAAAATTCCTTCATCCTCATCTACAAACTGCATTTAATGGCCTGGCTAATAAATTAAAACTTTCCCAACAGGTGGTCGAGATTCTTCATGAGGCCAGGAGGCCTATCACCAGGAAATCTTATGCAGACAAATGGAGAACATTTTTCATTTGGATGCAGGCTAAAGGGGAATACTCTTCTCATCCTTTTCTTCCCCTCATTCTTGATTACCTAGCAGGCTTGCTAAATGGTGGACTTTCTTTTTCTTCGATCAAGATTCATGCTTCAGCAATTTCTGCTCATTTTTCTTTTAAACAACCCATTTTCTCTCATCCCTTGATGAAGCAGTTCCTTAGGGGAGCTAGCAATCTAAGACCTCCCAGAAGAGCTCCTACTCCTGCTTGGGATCATAATTTTGTCCTGGAGAAACTCACTCTGCCTCCCTTTGAACCAGCTGCTTCTGCAGATGTAAAGTTTCTCTTCTGGAAGATTGCTGTTCTCTTGGCTATTACTTCAGCCAGAAGGGTTTCTGAGCTACAAGCCTTAATGGCAGTAGGACCTTTTATTATTTTTAATGCAGATCAGGTTTCTTTGAGAACTAATCCCTCCTTCATGCCTAAGGTGGTTTCTAGTTTGACTCTTAACCAGTCTATTCACCTGCCTACCCTTTTTCCTAATCCCCAGAATAAAGGGGAAAGGATTCTGCACTCTCTTGATGTGCATAGACAGCTAAGATTTTACTTGGCCAGGACTAAACCCTTTCGAAAGTCTGATCAGTTGTTGGTTAGTTTTGCTCCTGGGGCTCAGGGTAAAGCTATTTCTAAACAAACCATTTCCAAATGGATTGCTCATTGTATTCACTTTTGTTATCTGTAGCATGAAAAGGTGCCTCCTCAGAGTATTGGGACCCATTCTACTAGAGCAACCTCTACCTCAACAGCTTTTTTGAGAGGTGTGCCTACTAAGGACATTCTAGAAGCAGCTACTTGGTCTTCTGTCCATACTTTCACAAAGCTTTACAATCTACCTTTGTTTTCTAAATCCAGGGCTGGTTTTGCTACTGCAGTTTTGCAGGGCATCCTTACCAACCCTTAACCTGTGATTATTCCTCCTCCCTTTTTGTTTTTTTCCTGGGCTTTCAGAATCAACACATTTTGTTAGGACTGCAACAGTGAAACATGATGAACATAGTACAGTTGTGTACACTTACCACAAATGTAGATGTTCGAGTGTATTCACTGTTGCATTCCTGTTCCCCCCCCTCCATTCCCCCTTTTTTCCTAAGGCACAGACTAGGTTCTTTATTTTATTGATTATATGTTTCCAGGGTGTTTCTTCCCTGGTCTAGCCTTCTTTGGGGACTCCTGAAAGTTAAGGCAAGAAAAACTGAGGAAATGGCGTCGTCTGCCCTCCCTTTATACTTGACGTCCTGATGTCAGGTTTACAGCTGACGGCAGCCGACATCATTAACTAAAGACTTTGGTATTCGGGCCGGCTGAGGGCTCCCAGGAGCCGGATAACCCATTTTGTTAGGACTGCAACAGTGAACACACTCGAACATCTACATTTATGGTAAGTGTACACAACTGTACTTTCCTCCTGCCCATGACATACTGACACACTGACATCCACCCCCATTCTGCAAACATGCAAGTTTGTGAGACACTAATGATGTTCTCAAGTCTCCATTAGAGACCAATATTTATGGCACAAAACATACACCATCCCTCTGAGGGAGGTGAGCTGGCCAACAGCCACTCAAGCCTCTCCCCCTAGTTCTTTACTCATCCTAGGTCACTAGTCTATCCCTGGTCACCAGCATCACAGGTGGGCACCCTGTTATTGTGGGAATGGGCTGTCTATCAGTCTTGGCTTCTTATTCTGTTTATCTTGGCTGACAATCAGTAAATGTGAGGAAGTCACCCCTAAATTTATACCTACTGTTACTGATGTAAATACAAAACCAAAGACATCACTAGTAAGTCACAGCATATACTACTGCAGACTAAAGCCTCCTATTAGGACAGCGTGAGGAAGGCAGTATAAGGCATTACCTGCAGAGGTGTGTTTTGAACCTATGAATCCTCACAATGAATATTGCACAGTGGTAGGAGAAAGTTTCTGTCAAGACAATCGGAGAGTACAACATATGTAGGACTAGTGCACCTTGTATGAACAATAGCAGTGCACAGTGCCAGAAGCATACGTACAAGCCACTGTCATTGTTACTCTCTAGTGCAGCTTTAGTACAGTGTGATATAACTATCCCAGTCCCAGCTTGACATGTGGTATGTACACAGCACCTCTTCAAAGCTAAGGCAATGCTGTTCCTAGCATGTGGGTCCTGATTCTACCCGACAGATTATGAATGGTATGGACCACACCTTCAAGCCAAGCCTTCCTCATGCAGTTTTATGAACTTAGCACTTTGTGGCAAAAGTACTTTGCTTGCTTTCCATGAAAATCTCCTATCTGTTCTGTTCTGATTATATTGCTGCTACACACACACACACACACACACACACACACACACACACACATATATATATATTTTTTTTTAATTTTTTTTCTTAATCCCTGCTTTTGTCATAACAAAGTGTTCTGATGAATTGTGCCTTAAAATGATACATCTCTTTAATTAAGATTTTGTCCTGCATTAATTGTATGCTATAGTCTCCAAGATGTCTTCTCACTTTATTACATATTTTCTAGCTTCACTGGTTCTCCAATCCCATTTTTTCACATATGAGTAGACAATATGCATTCAGTACTTGTATTACTGTGTTGTGCTCCTTTTTTTGATAAAGGAATACTTATTTGCCTTAAATAAGTTTTTGCACCATCGTCTCTTAATGTGTTTATGTGCAATGCTGAATATAAATCAATATAAACAATATGCAAGTGCTTTTTTACCGTTAATATCTGCATTGTTTATTGGTGGTTCTATATGTTTGTGCTTCAAATTGTTTCAAAATTGGACATTCTCTTACTAAGTACAGATCTCTAGACATATTACATGCATACAAACAAGCATACACACATCGCCACAGTAGTCAGGAAATCCTTCTACGTGGCACCCCTCATCACAAAAGGGTTCTCCTCTAGAAAAAAGGAGGTCATTGTTCCTGTCTACTCATCCCTCATCAGTCCCATTACAGAGTACATGCCCTGCTAGGCATGTATCTCACACGACACCTACAACAATTGGAAAGACAACAGAAATAAATCACTAAGAGGATTACCGGCCTCAAACAGATGACAGACGCAGACCATCTCAAAAAACTCCAGCTGTACTCCGTAGCATATCAACTACTCAGAGGCAATCTCTGCCTAATATACAAAGCTATGTCAAACCCAGAGATGTTGGACATGCTACACTTAAAGAAATCCCAATCTTTCTGAACCACACGCTCCAGGGACCTAAACCTTGTCACCACAATAAACAGAACATGCTGGAGGGATAGATTCCTGTCCCAGAGACTTCCCATACTCTGGAACAAACTACCCATTCATGTCAGACAAAGCTCCTCATTAACCCTCTTTAAGAAAAATCTTGACGACTGGATGGGAAATAGAAAATTCAGCCCGGGGATCACTTCTGCGGCACTGCTTGACAGAGGCACAGGGAAGTAATTTTCTTGGGTGGCAAAAGCCATGGAACCTTTTTGGCTAGGCTTATATAGACCCCAGGGCCGATAGACTAGTACCTACGACTTAACAATACATCACTATTTTTTCATATCTTATTAATTAACATAGTATACTGTTTTTAGACTCGTGTTTATTAACAGAAAGGTCAGAGTTTACTTGTTTATACTGGTACCATCGTGTTAACCTCAAACTGAACTGCAGGTATTTTCTCTGGAACAATCACAGGCAGGTTGTAACAAACAAAACCTTATAGAACATTACTAAATCATATTAAATATGTCATTTTACTAGGTCTTGACAGCCATTTTATTATGAATCCCATTACCGACATATAATCTAATATTAAAATATACCATTTATTTCATTGCCACACAAATCATTGTTAAGGATAAACAACACTGCATTTCATTTGTTAGGATAAAAAAAAGTCTGCCTAGTTTATTCTTTTTTATTTTTCAGACCAATTGCATATGCTATCGACAGGATGCTGTGTGCCATTTTATCTCTGTCTGTCCAACAAGAGGGGCTGTCTGTTTGTTAAGGACAGCTCTCTCTAGCACAATCTAGAGTAGGTTTGGTATAGTGGTTAATGTCTTCACCTCATAAAAGCAAGGTACAGGTTTGATTCTGCCCTTGGGTTATTACATACGCTTAAAATGCCATATCAGGGTAGTTAGCCTACTATTTACCTAAGACTCTAGAAGGAAGTTGCAGGAATGTAAAATGTGGTGGAAAGTCTCTCTATTTTATATATCTCAGACAGCAGAGCAACATATGTGTCTGTGGCTTGTTGCCGTTTCCCACACTCTTCAGCCATTCAATGAACAGTGAGGAACAATAGACACGTGTTTTACTGAAGGACGGAATGCTTGGGGGTAGTAGTTTTCCAGCAAATGAGCAGGTGGACTGAATGTAATAACAACGTAAAGAGGCCAAGGAATGAGATTTCCTGATGTGGGAAAGACCTGATCCACAGAAATTCTGAATTACTGCTTGATGTTAATAGTCAATGGCATTCCTTTGAAAATTGGCATGCCTTTCTGTTTTAAGTATATGGATACTTCTATGGAAGGAGAATGAATAAAAGAAAGGAATGCCGAAACTGCAAATGCTACTTCATATTTAGAACAGGCAATGCTCATTATTTTTATTTGCACCATTTTCAGCATGTTTCAATCATTTGTTTAAAAGGACCTACTGCAGTTAATTTAGTCAAACAATAAAAACAATACTTTAAATGTAAGCAACAAAAGTGTCACAGTATTTGGCAGCTGTTATTTCTTTTTAAATTTATAGCACAATATTGCAAGATTGAACTTGAGTTTAAGAGAGTATTTTCCTTATTTTCATGGACAGAGGAGAAACACAGATCTGCTTAATTTCTTGCTGAAAGAGGTACAGTGTGCAAGTGAAAAATGAGGGACTTAAACCCAGGATTGTTGTATAAAGTGTTAGCTAACTACCTTAAACCTTGATGACACTGCTGTTAAAAATAAAAAATCAAGTCAGCAGAAAACCCTCATCTTTATTGTCAAACATTGTTTATGAAGCAGTTCACCATCGATTACATTTTGCAGTTAGAATGTTGTGCCTAAACCAGTATAATTACTGATAAATACTAATGCTGTATACTTTCCTCAGTGCTTCAGTCTATATATACACATAGAGTTTATACAATATTGCTTTTGAACAGTATTGCTTTGTATTTTGCTGGGACTAACTTCATTATCTGAAATAACTTATTCTGTCTACATTTGCCTCTTGCACACAGTATACATCAGAGACTTTTTCCATGTATTGGATCTGCACATCTGAGATAACTCCTGAAAAGGAAGGCTATTTGTTCAGTAGCACGTACCATTTTACTAAAATGCAATAAATAATGCTAGCAGTACATGTACCTGCAAATGATAATTATGACTAATATTTCATAAATGTATGAACAGAATCAGTGCTATGAAGTTTAAGGAAAATTACAGGAATTGGAAGACAAGAGAAAGGAGTCGCTGTGCTACTTTTTAACAGTGGCAGTCCTGACAGGTCTGGCAAGAATAAACAAAACAAACAAACAAAACAAAAAAAAATTATTGCTGGAGCAGGAAAGTCTTTTTATGGTATGGCATGTAGACTTTCTTAAAACATAATGGTAATATACTGCATTTTTTATGAATTCTGAACTTTATTACTATACCATTCAACAGTTTACAAGAGATAATAGTAATTAATTCTCCATGCAGAGTAATATTTGTTACATACTTAAACATTATTGCAATAAAAAATAAAAAAACACCATATCAAAATAAAATAAAGTAGTGAGCAAAATATTTATGAAAAAAATAGCATTGTGGAACAATTTGCAGTAATGAAATCCATCATGACAAGTCCTGTGTTGACTAGTAAATTACATTATCTAAGAGCAGAATAACAATCTAGTTGTTCAAATTCCATGGTACCCAAGGTATCTATTTATTTATGAATTTAGTTCCTAACAGTTTTATTTTAAATTACAGACTTGATTCATCATATTGATAAAAGTTGCCTATATGGGTGGTTCCTTATACTTCAGTTTATTTGTGATTGCCTTTTTAGTCACTAAAAGTAAGATGTTAAAAGGGGTTCTTTCATTCATAGACAGGGTGAACACGTTGCTGTATTTGTACATGACTCTGATTTCCAAAGTCAATAGAGTTGAGGAAAAGACAGAATTCTTGAATATCAAATTATATGGGATACTATTAGGACTGTGCTGGCATAAAGAAATCCAAGTTTAAATGTTGAACTGCACTACGAATTCTTTATTTGCTTAAAGAACATGTTTGATAATATTCCTACCGTATTGGCTGGAAATTTTAGCTATACAATAATTGACTGGAAAACACATTATTCTAATTCCTACTTTGATTCATAACTCATAGAACTGATATGTTTCACAGGTGTCTATCAGCTGATAATATACTGACTCATGACAACAGCATTATGGACTTAGTATTTACCAACACAGATAATCTCATCAGGCATTTATGCGTGCATCTCCCATTGGGTGGTTGAATCATGACTCCATAACATTTGAGATAAGTTATATTTCAAACAAAAGGATTTAAATACGTTAGATAGAAAACAGTCATATAAACACCATACATGGAACTGAATGGACAAAGGAGGTAGATGATATCAAGACAGACTGCAGATGGAGTACACTTAAAACACATGTATCCAGTATACACATCAAACATATGAAGTAAGAACATTAGGAGGACTACCTCATAAACCATTATGGTGGAATATACAAATAGAATGTTAAGCAGAATGGGAGTGTATACAGGTCACACAAAAGAAAAACAACTATATATAACAAAAGGTGCTTAAATGTCTTAGTAAAAAAAATAAAGAATGAGATAGTCCTATCCAATAGAAACTTTGAATTTGTCTTGACAAACAGGAGCAATAAATGCAAAATGTTTTACAAGTATGTGTAAACTCTCTGATTAAGGACACAGTACATCCTGATTCAATTGAAATCAAACGGAAATTAATAACATCCCTAGGACAAATGTCAGGTATAGTTAGTGATTATCTTGTAAGTTTAGGAAATGTACAAGACAATAATAGAATATCAGCTCATCATTTAGATTTTGACACAGATTGGTCAGTTGTATCAGAAGATGAAACTAAAGCCCTTTCAAGATCAAAAAGTTCATATTCTGTGGATCCAGATGAAACTCCTACAGACTTAGTAAAAGAACTGTCTGAGGATTTAATGTATTCTGTCACAGTAATGCTCACTAGTCTTCTGCAGAAGGGATGCATATGTCGCGACTGGGTCAAATCAAATGTTGCCCATATATACAAATTTGCAAATGTAACAAGCATGTTTGTTTTTTTCGGCTTTTCCCGGTTAGGGGTCGCCACAGCAGAACTCCGGTCCGCTAATGATTGGCAGTTGATTTTTACATACCGGCTTGCCAGGCCTGATGCACAACCTTCAACGAAGGTACGCCCATTCAAGCATGTCTCCACGCAGAAGATGCTCTAGCTGAGAATTGAACCGGATAGCGTCTTACTGTGAGGCGACAACGCTACCGCAGCACCACCACCGCGGGTCCCCAAATGTAACAAACACGATATGGCTAATTATAGGTTTGGCAGTCTTGTATCTATAATTGGCAAATGTTTTGACTATTGTGTGTTGCAGTTACTAAAAAGATTTAATAACAACTGCATTGACTTACAACATGGATGTATGCCTTGTCACTCATCATTAACTTGTTTGACCCAGTTTTTTAACAAATTATCAGAACACCTGTATCTGAGTTATTCTTGTAGAGCTATTTAATTAAATTTAAGAAAAACATTTGCCATAGTATCATATTTTAGCAAAGCTTAAGCAACTTTAGTTCAATCCATAACTTACTCACTGGATAGATCTATGGTTAAAGGAAGCAGAAAAATCGATCTCAATATCAGGAAAAACATAATTGCAGAAGAAAGTTATAGCAGGAGTGCCTCGGAGATATGTTTTGGGTCTCGTATTGTTTAACATGATTTTCTCAGATATTCCATCCACAGCAGAGTTTTGGGTGAGTGTATACGCAGACGATTGCATGGATGATCTTCTACATTTAAATGTCTATTTATAGAGGATTAGTAGCTAAGCATGTAGGACAGGCCTAAACTTTAACAGCAGGACAGTAAGGTAGTAACTTTTGTTAATACAACTGACATAAAAATAGAGGTTAGTGAGCAAACCTTAGAAAGAATACAGAGAATAAGTACCCATGCATAACTGTAAGCAGAAAAATGACATTTAAAGAACAATTCTGAAGTACAAAAGCTAAAACAATATGACAGACAACACTTATGTTTAGGGTGACTGAAACTCGGGAGCCAGTTGTGCTATGAACACTGTATGTGACTATGTTTCATAGATTCAGAGCTTCATTGGTGTGTCGTAGGCCAACAACCACTGGGGTCTTTTTAAAACTAGTCATGCATCACAAACCACTGACAGGTTTTGGTACCCTAGATAACTGTAAGCTGGATCTTGGGAAATTACATTTACAAGGGAGGACCAGGGAGATGAACCATTTACAGGCTTTCTGTGCCAGACCAAGAATAAATTCCCTGTTCCCCATCAGATTGTTCAAGTTACACTTGAATTAGTTTAGGGAGGAACTCTGCTTCACATGGATGGGGGAGGCTGTTCCAGAGAAGGGGTAGTTTCTGAGATACATACCTGTCTCTCCATCTGGTTTTATTTATATCACAGGCAAGGTTTAAGTTTTTAGAATGGGTAATACTGATGCTGTAAGTTTTGCAGATATGTAGAAGGTCCATTAAGGTGGGTTCAACAATACTTTGCATGCCAGGCATAGATCTCTCCTCAACAGCCTGTAGGAGACAGAACACAGGTGTAGGGCCTTGAGGCGGTATGCATAAAATAAGTTACTTATGTCCTGTATTCTTTTGGTGAGGAACCTCTGGGGACGTTCCAACTGTTGAATGTGCCTGATCAGGTACCTACCAAAGGTGGTATTGTACTCAATGATAGGTCTGATGATTGCCAAATAAATTGGAACAATGACCTCCTTGGACCTAATGGCATTTCTTTATAAGCTGCACAACATAGAATGATTTTCTCACTACTGTAGACACGTGATTGTTAAAAGTTAGATTACTGCCTCCATGTGTCCCCAACTCCCTGGCTACTGGATCGACTCTTAGAGATGTGTTGTCAATATTATAGCTACCAGGGTGGATGACTTTCAAAAAGATACTATTATGCATTTCTTGGCATTTTTTTGTCTGTGTTAGCCCTTCCTGGAGTAGTGTTGCTGGGACATTTTGTATGACTGCTCCTAATTTGCAATTGTCTGCAAATTTGGTCAGCCAGAGGCTTTTGACATCAGCCTTGACTTCAGAAAAATAGATGCCAAAAAGGACCAGCTTCAAGATCGATCCCTGAGGACTCCACTGGTGACTGGTCTCTTTGTAGAGGTGAACTCCCCAATTCTAACTTCCTGGGTCCTGTCCATGAGCCAGATGGCTATCCACAGGGTGATATAGCAGTTTATACCTAACCTCTTGAGTTGTTAACAATGCCCGAATGGGATATTTTGTCAGATGCCTTGGCCAGGTCAAGGTAGGCAGTGTGAACTGTTTTGCCTTTGTCTATTGCTTTGGTGACTTTCTCAAAGAAGTCCACCAGGTTGAATAGGCATTACCTACCCTTGACAAAGCCAGACTGGGTTGGGTCCAGTGTCTGGATGTTTCCTACGTCATTACTGATAATTTCCATGGCTTTGCAAATTAGACTAATGAGACTAATAGGTCTGTAGTTTCCAGGGTTTGTAGATCGCCCAACTTTGTGCAGAGGGATGATGCCTTGTGGTTGTTCTTGGCCTGGGAAGTTAAATTGACCTCAGGTTTAGCTTTGGTAGACTTTATTTGTCCCCTGAGTTTACTTAGTTTGGTGAGAGAGATTTCATCCTGCTGGGTACTACTACACCTTCTAATTTTAGCCATGTTTTTCTTCATTTTGTTATACAGCCTATTAATGTTGTGATTCCACCAGTGTGGCTTTTTTGAGTTAGTTCTGTATTTATTCCTGGTGGGTACAGTTGCCTCTATGCAGCTATTAACATGCTTGTATAGGGTTTCTGTGAACAGTTCCCCATAGGCAGCAGTGTTCTCAGGATTGGGGGGGGGCTTGAAAATTTAGACATGTTATCACTTAATAGTAGGAAGTTATCTTTAGAGTAGTTCTTGTACATTCCAGGGTTAGCTGGGTTCCTGAGTTTTATTTTTAGTTCAAAGAAGACCATTTTGTGGTCTGACCTTTCCAGAGAGGACATTACACTAGGGGGTGTGAGAACTGGATCCAGTATGTTTGCACCTTGAATGGGCATATTGACAATCTGGTCCAGAGAGTTTGTTTTTACAAAATCCACGAATCTCTGTGCATGCACATTTGGTTTCATATATGATTCCCAGTTAATACTGGAGAAATTAAAGTTGCCCATGAATATGGTTTTGGGTTGGATGGTGAATGTTTCTAAGCATAAAGATGTGTTATGGCTTTCCTGGGTCATACACGGGAGCTTATAACTTGCAAAGAAGTGCTTTGGATTTTGCCTGTGGTGATTTGAACATGGAAAAACTTGAGTGCATCGTCCTGTTTGACCACTCTTGAGGTATATTTATTTTTAATGTACATCGATACACCTCTTCCTTTAGTCCCTGCCTATGTAGTAGCTGGTCTAACTATGCAGAAGACACACTATAGCCTTACACTGTCAGGGTTCTCTCCATGCCTTTCAACCATGTCTCATTGACTGCACAGATATCAGCATTCTTTAGGGTGAGGAAAGCTTGAAGGGAGTCAAGTTTCTAGTTTAAACGTCTAGCATTGAGCAGAAACACCTTTAGATTTTCTTAGTTTTAATGTACTATGTCAGGAGTATTTTCATTTTGGCATTGCCTATAAAAGGCACTGTGGGGAAGGACAATGTTTTAGCAAATATTTGAAAGCCTAGAGGGGAGAAGTGCAGACCATCCCTGGCAAAGAAGCGTGGTCTGCAGACCATCTCCTTCCATGCTGACAAATATTGCACCCCATTAGAAAAAACTAAAACTAAAAACTTAGAAACTAAACCAATTATTAAAGCTAGTCATCTTTTGTTTGTTTTGTGGCATAATCCTTGAGAAGGTAGAATGCTGCTGAATGCAAGGCTCATACCAGCCTGGGACACATATTCCAAGAGCTCCATGATATTTCTTTACTTGTAGTTTAAAGTGGTATGTCTCAGGTCATTTTACACCCACATGGACTATGACTGAGTCATAAAGATACTTGTGGGCCAGTGACCTGAATGCATGCATAATGTAGTGGATCCTGGCCCCTGATATAAGCAACTGACCATGACCTCTCCTTATTCAGCCTGGTGTGAGGGACATCAGTGTGTCTCACAACATAGTCTCCAATGATCAGAAGTTTGGGTTGTGTGGTGGCTTGCCTTATAGGCTTAGAAGTAGAGGCTCCATGTGATATGGTTGTATGCATCGATGTGGGTGTTGTTTTGAAAGAGTACATTTGGATCTGCTAAGGGCATTTGTAATGTGTGCCTCATCTAGGACGTCTTTGGGGTTTAGGAAGGCTACATTTAAGTGCCTCAGCATATGTGGGTCTATGTGTCAGCTTCTTACTGTGTGTGATGTGTGCAGCATATGTACTAATAACAACCTGATTCACAGTGAGTGCTTTTATGTGAGAGCTTTGCATTCAGTGACATTGTGTAAATATATCTCTCACATACCTTATCTATTTGTTTGAGAATTAGCTGGTCGGCAGCAAACATAAGGCAATTTCTGCATTGCCTCAGGATGCCCATATCCACCAGTTTGATAAAGGAGATAGTGGGAAAGTCCATATCCATTGTGACTGGCCTTTCTTTATTGATTAGGTGGTTGTGGTGAGAATATAAAGTAAAGTCAGGAGTATTTGGTTTGCAACTCTGGGGAAAGTGCTTGTCATTGCAAACCAGTTACCCTGAGTGCATCTAGGTATTGGTGAAATTTCAAAAGTGCTTTTAAAGGAAAATGTCAACTCAAGGTGCTTGTGTCTATACAGGATACTGCCAAACACTTGAGGGAAACTACTAAAGTAGACCCTGATGATTTATGGATAAAACATTTTGTGAGATATGCTGATGTTAGGTTGGACGGTAGCTAATCAAACAGTACTTACTGAAAAGAAAAAAAGAAATAATTAGCTTTGTCAAGAATTATGAATAGTGGGGATTCACATAATTGGCTACTACCTGGCTGCTACTAATGCTGGTCTCACCATAGCTTCACTCTCCTAGGATACAATGTCCCTTTGCTTCTTCCCTCACCAGAAGCAAAACAATAGCATTACTCTGAAAATGACAAGCAGGCCACAGGCTCTTTGGTGATCAATAGTCTTGTTCCAAATGATCCAGGGGTCTTGTTGTAGCCTTTTCCTGGTAGATAACTTTAATAGCAACCAGTTCAATCAGAAAGGTACCACCCATACACTCACTATCCAATTAGAGGTAGTCAGGAATCAATGCCCTCTTCTTCTCCTCTCATCAGGAGCAAAAAGGAAGCACTAATCCGAAGATGACTACTGAGAGGTAGAATGTGGGCTCTCCAATGATTGGTGGTCTTGGACCAGATATTCCAGATTTTAAAGATAAGATGGAAAAAATGAGTTAATGTCCAAACAGTTGCAGTATGCACAAAGCAGTTAGATATGAAAAAAGGGCGGTAGAGCCACTAATTTTAAATGAGAAAATTGATTGTATGGCAGTGGGCACTTATTATGCTGGATCTATGGAATACAATGGGAGGACCAATACATTTAAATAACTGAAAGGGAAGTGAATTCACAAAATTATAATTTTGTACTTACTGACAAGAGATAATGAAAAGGAGTGGGAAGGAAATATGTGGTCAAATTAGCATAAGAGGCGGGCAGCTAGAGAGACAGTCAGTTTAAAAATAGAACAGCACCAGAGTGGGAGAGTGGGGAAAATGTAATTTCTATGTGACTCACAAGACATACACATGGCTCTGGTTTCTTTCCTAGTTTAAATATGGAATAGAAAACACACTGTAATGAAAATACACAGCAATACACAAAACTGAAGAAAACAATAAAGCAATACAAATTACAAGAAAGCAATATAAGGAAAACAAATTAAACTCTACCATACATCAGTCTATAACAGAGTCTAAGTGAGTTTTTGAAGTAAAGCCTTGAAGTATTTTATTTTGCCCCTTTAATACAAGGTTTAGGTCCTATCTCCTTCCTCAGTCCACAGGTAATTAACCTTAAGCAACCTATTATAATTTCTGTGTGACTCACAAGAGACACAGCTCTGGTTTCTTTCCCAGTTTAAATATGCAATAAAAACAGAATACAATTAAAACACAGAATAATGAAAATCACTACAGAATGCAAAATAGAAGAAAAAAGTAAAGCAATGGAAATTACAAGAAAGCGGTATATAAGGAAAAACAAACTAATTTCCCCTCACAGCAGTCTATGGCAGAGTCTGAGTGAGCTTTTAAAGCAGTGGTGCACAACCTTTTTGTGGGGAGGGCCACTACACAAATTCTTAATGCATCTGTGGGCCACCTCAAAACATAGTAAGTCATTACGAGTTAACAATAGATGCAGGTGACTGGCATTTTTACTTAAGACAGCAGTCATGAAATTGCCTGTTTACTACAGCAATTTTATGTTTCTTTATTCTAGCTTGCAGCCATGACTTATTACAAACTCTTGCAGAAAGTTACTACTGTTTGCAGACTACAAGTTATAAACAACAAAGAATAGTTACTTATGCAGCTAAAATTAGAGGTGTGCACAACTGCAGTCATTAGGTGAGTAAGAACATGCTGGAAAGTTTGTGTGACTGGAGTAAGGCATAGCATTTTTTTCACTTTTTTAAAACATTTTTGGTTACTCTCTGGGGGCCGGATGGTGTTGCTTCGAGGGCCGGACGTTGTGCACCACTGTTTTAAAGTAAAGCCAAATATACTTATAAGCAAGTACTATGCTAGTTGTCCTTGTGAATCATTTTAAGCCTAGCCAATTTTTCATTTCAAAGTTGAGAATCAAACCCCATACCTTGTATCTGTGTGGTTTATGCCTTCACCATTATAATAACATTATTACTGAATACAATTCTGTTTTTATCAACTCACAGCTGGTGATATTTGTCAAATAATAACAGCACAGAGAAGGTTCACAAAAAAAAAAAAAAAAAAAAAAAAAAAACATGAATTACTTACTGTATAACCAGCAACTACAGAAACTAAATTTATACAGGATTTGTTATTAGACAGATTTGAAGAAAATTATATCTTGATGGCAGAGCACTTTATAATGACAATCTGCAGAAAGGAAAATGCATTCTTGTATGGTACTTGGAACTCAGTGTTGTATACCAAAATATTTATTTATTTGTCTTTGTTTATTGGAAAAGTCCGACTGGGTAATACCCATTTTTAGGGGAGGCCCGGGGAGAAAATCTCCATTTGCTTACATTGTATCATACTAAGCTCCAGTTAAACAGAGTAGTTACATTTTTTTATTTCCATTTATACACAAACAGTAGTTACATTTATACATTCTACGATTTTACAGAGGTGGGAGTTACTAAAGAGGAAGCCCACGTGCAACTTAGTGGATTGTACAGGCAGCAGTTATGTGTAAACATTGTCATTTCATTCATAGGCTGAGAGTATTCTGTTTAAGGAGAGTATTTGTAGAGTATCATACGATGAACACAAAGTCTTAACCTTGTGATGAGCATGTGCAGGACCAGGACTGGTTAAGATGTTGTTTAAGCAGTGGTTTAAAACTATTGAGTTTGTCGGAGAGTTTAGCAATGTATTGGGAGTAGAGTGAGTCTCCTGCAACATTATTTGACTTATTTGTAAGTAGTAAGAATTTGATAATAAGGTGGAGGTCTCTTGCTGGACAGTAAGGCAGTAATAAGTTTTGTAGTTCAGGGCATTTTTCTGGATGATGAATGAGTTTGTGTGCTATAGTTAGTTGTGAATATTTTAGGTAGTTGTGTAATTCAAGCCAGTATGAAACTGTTCTGGCATAATCACCCAAATAGCTTGATGACAAGAAAAGAGATGGGTCCAGTTTAAATGGCCTGGGCAATCACTTCACCCCAGCACATATCTAAAAACATATTATTCATTTGACAGACTATCGTAATGAAGATGAATAAACTACATTAAGCCAAGGTACACCAAGTTAAGCCAAGTTTTTTTTTCCCAAGAAAAAAGAAAAAATGTAAGAGCAGTGTAAAGTCTATGATTATTACAGTAAATGCTGCAGCATTTAAATCTACTGAGGACCATTCTACTCGGCTCTTATCAGACCCATCACTGAATACAATGCCCTCTTTGGAATATATCTAACCAGGCACTTGCCAACAGTCTTTATGGCCACAAAGGTTTCTCACCAGAATTAAGGACATGAATACCCTGTCCTACACTGATCACCTAAAGGCTCTGTCTCTGTATTTAGTACAGGCTGCTAAGAGGGGATTGCTGCTTGGCTTACAGGGCTTCCTCAGACCAAGCCCTGATAGGTTGCACATGTGCAAGAAAAAAACAACACCAGAAACACTAAATCTAGGGATCTGAACTTCACTTGTGACATAAGCAGAACATGCTGGAGACAGATATGTGTCCCAAATTATGCCTGCACTATGGAAAAGACTCCCTATTCATGTAAAACAGAGTTCATCCTTGACAACTAGAATCTAAATGGCAATGCTCAGATCTGCTCTGAGCTAAAACAGAATGGCATTAAATATACTGATCTGAAGGATATTGCCAATATCCTGGCAGATCGATTCAGTGCCAACTTCACCCCCCTCTCACCCCCTAAATGGCCCATCTCAATACCGGAAGATTGCCAAATTCCAGTAATAACGGCCACACAGGTACAAAACGCACTCTCTAAAGCCAAGAATACAGCATCCATGGGACCAGATGACATCCCGGGCTGTGTACTACATGAACTACAATATGAACTGGCACCTCACCTAAGTGTCATGTTTAATCATAGCCTCACCTCAGGTTTCGTGCCCACTGAGTGGCGCAGAGCTACAGTTATCCCAATTCACAAGGGGGGATCCACCTTGGATCCCCGTCCCATCAGTCTGACAAGCCTTATCTGCAAGGCCATGGAGGGTATTATCATGGAACTTATAAACAAAGACATTGGCAACCTTCAAACACTGGACCCCACCCAGTTTGGGTTTGTGAAGGGCCGATCTTGTCTCCTGAACCTGATTGACTTCTTTGAATCAGTCTCCAGAGCCATGGACAAGGGTGAGGTGGTCCACACAGCCTATCTAGACCTTGCCAAGGCCTTTGACACCATCCCCCACTCTGGAATCATAGATAAACTTACTAAGTTGGGCATTAATCCCTATGTCACCCAATGGGTTGCTAAATGGCTTACTGATAGAACCCACACTGTAAAAGTAGCCGACTCCAAATCCAGCTCCAGACAAGTGACAAGTGGAGTACCTCAGGGTTCAGTCATGGGGCCGCTCTTGTTTGGCATCGACTTCTCTGAAGTACAGGTCAACACTAAGGGACTCTGGCTAACAAAGTTTGCAGATGACTGCAAACTGGGAGCCATTATTGAATCCCCAAATGATGTGGATATTCTACAAAAGGGCCTTACAGAAACAGATGCTTGGTGCCAGAGCCATGGGCTCAAGCTCAATGCCAAGAAATGTATTGTTATCCCCTTTGGGAAAAACATGTATCCATGAATTACCATATAGGTGGCAGTACACTAAACACAGAAAGTGTGATAAGAGACTTAGGGACACAGGTGGACAGTGGTCTCACCTTCGATAACCACATCGCCACAACAGTCAGGAAATCCTTCTATGTGGCACTCCTCATCACGAAGGGCTTTTCATCCAGAAAAAAGGAGGTCATTGTCCCACTGTACTCATCCCTCATTAGACCCATTATAGAATACAACGCCCCATTTGGTATGTACCTCTCAAGACATCTGCAACAACTGGAAAGGCCTCAGAAATACCTCACTAAAAGAATCACAGGCCTAAAGCAGATGCCCTATGCTGACCGCCTTAAAAACTCCAGCTATACTCTGTCGATATCGTCTACTCAGAGGCGATCTCTGCTTAACATACAAGGCCATGTCAAACCCAGAGCTGTTGGACATGCTACACTTAAAGAAATCCCAATCCCTCAGAGCTACACACTCCAGGGATCTAAACCTTGTCATCACAATAAACAAAACATGCTGGAGGGATAGGTTCCTGACCCAGAGACTCCCCAGACTCTGGAATAGATTGCCCATACATGTCAAGCAGAGTGCCTCTTTGGACCTCTTCAAGAGGAACCTTGACGATTGGATGGGAGAAAGGAAATTCACCCCAGGGATAACATCAGTCGCCCTGCTAGACAGGGGTCCAGGAAAGTAAATAATGTGGGAAGAAATAGCCAGGGAATTGTTATGGCTAGGCTTGTATAGGCCCTAGGGCTGATAGCCTAGTACCAACCTATGAACCTATGAACTAGGTGGGAAATCATAAATTTACCTCTGGTCTGGTTCCCATGTCCCTTACAGATAGAGGCCGTCAATAAGAAAAGTATTATCCTAACTAACATTTCCCTTACAAATCCTTACTGCCAAGAGAAGGATGAGTCTGTATACTGAGATAATGTCCATCTAGCCCCCATTCAGGAGGGGTTAAGTGATGCAGCATTTATTATTCCCAAAGGTGTATCATTGAGCAGTTCTTACCACAGCCATGATATTTATTTTTCAGTATGTCTGGGAGCAAAGCATACAAGAAGGAGGATTTTGCAAATGTTTTATTGGCCACACATAGCAGAAGATGCAAGAAGGCATTACAAAAGGTGTGAGCAAAGTCAAAAGGTCAGCAAAGCAGGAGACAGAACTAAGGCTGCTTTAGTGCCACTGTTTATTATTTATGTATGTATGTATGTATTTATTTTACATGTTTATTAACATCACACATTTCACAGTGACATGAGTTCACAGTCAATTAGAAAAGAGAAGATTAACCAGCAGAGCCAGTTGTGAGGGGGGGTGTGTAACAGTCCTTTGAAGGAAAGATGAGGGGCTGTGAACTGGGGCTGTATGCTTGCACATCAAGCCACTGATTTGTGGTACCCATCAATGAGCAGGTGCATAGGAATGTGCAGTTACAGACAGGAAGGAGTTGTGGCTCCAGTTGTGATATGGGTTGCATATCATGCCAGAGAGTACATAATCAACTTCATGTCTGCCTGAATGACAGCATCCCAGGACAGCTCTGAAAGATGAGATTAAGTCTAGCTGTGGAGGCTTGATGGTTGGAAGGCATGAGGCAAAAACAGGAAGAAAAAAATAATCATAATATTAAGCTTTACCCCCAAATATTGATGTGAAAGCCTACATTGCTGCTATAGTGTGGACATCTCAGACACTAGAGACCTAATCCTTATTGAGTATGACCAGACATACAGCCAAAATTGTTGCCCACAAATGGCAAAAGTTATGTTTTTAATAAGTAACAAAGAAATAACTGTTTGTTGAATAATGTTGTGTCTTTCGGCTTATCCCGGTTAGGGGTCGCCACAGCGGAACTCTGGTCTGCAAATGTTTGGTAGTAGATTTTTACGTGCCGAGTTACCAGCCCTGATGCACAACCTTCAACGAAGGCACGCCCATTCACGCATGCCTCCACACAGAAGACGCTCTAGCTGAGAATCGAACGGGACAACGTCTTGCTGTGAGGCGTTTGTTGAATAATAATATGTTTAATTTGAAAACAACTAAATAATTGCATTATTTTTATTAGAAAAGTGTTTGGTGATAGTAACTTACTAAAGCATGATTACAAACTGTTGATTAGATCATAGGTCCTTCCTTAGCAGGACGTAGGTCACTTCTTAGTGGATAGTAGCCTAGGTTACTGAGTGCTAATGTGTTTGGACAGTTGAAGGACTTAAGGTTTTTACTATTCTTGATTAGAAAACTCTGGGGCCTTTCCTGTTGACAGATATTCTTAGATTTGTACATATCAAAGAGGGCAATGTATACAATGATGGGTCTGATAAGGAAAGAGCACAGTGGTAGGATGACTCATTTGGGTCTAAAGTAAATTCCCTTGGAAATTAACTGAACCCGATAAAAGTATTGCCTAACTATGGTGGAAACATAATGACTGACTTAAAGAGAACACCTGGTCTCTTATTTCTGTGTCTGTCAGAAGAGGAATACCATTTATAACACAAGAGGTGGGAGCAGAGCTTTGGCAGAATGCTGCAATGCTGCACTTTTTTGCATTTATCTTGGCACTATTTTCAGTGGACTGGTTATGTGCATATTCCTGCCCTCCTGGAGCTGTTTAATATCAGTAGATGAGTGGGTAACAGTGCACAGCTTGCAGTCATAAATGTGGTCAACCACACTTCTGTGCTATTGATTTGGATGTCTGCAAAATAAATGCCATACAGGAGAAGGCCAAGCACGATCCATGTGGTATCCCATTAGTTACAATTTTATACTCAGAGGTTATTAGCAACTTTTACAATGCGAGATTTGTTGGTTAACCAGTTTGCAATCCAATGGCCAATTCAGGAGTTTACATTGTTTATCTAATTTTTCACTAATACCAGTGACTGGAATAGTGTCAAACTCCTTGGCCAGGATGAGATTTGCAACTTGCATTGAGTGACCACACTGCCCTCTGTAACCTTTGCAAAGAAACTTACTAGGTTCAAGAAACTTGACCTGCTCTCGGCAAAACCAAACTGATTAGGGTCTACATTAGTTAAGCTGACTATGTCCACAGAAATGAGTTCTGCTATGATATGTTGGGCGGTGTAGTGGTGCAGTGGTTAACATTGTCGCCTCACAGCAAGATGTTCTCCAGTTCGAGTCTTGGCTGGGGTGCCTTCTGTGTGGAGTATTCATGTCCTCCCTGTGTTTGTGTGGGTTTCCTCCAGGTACTCTGGTTTCCTCCTACATTCCAAAGACATGTGTCTAGAGCATTTCTCTCCAGGCATCCACTAAAAATAGGCTCTGTCCAAGTTGGACTTTTCTGGTCAACAAGTGTTAAATAAATAAATAAATATGTTCTGTGGCTTTGCATGTAAGGCTGGTGAGGCTTATGGGCCTATAATTACCTATGTCTGTAGTGGGGCTGTCTTTGTGTAGGAGGACCACACTGGCTGTTCTTCAGGCATCATACACAAACCTTATAGGCAAACTGATATTTAGCTATTTATGTAGAGGCCTGAAATCTGCATACTTAGCATTAATGAGAATGCAGTCTGATATGTTATCTGGTCCCACTGGAGTATTGTATTAAGAGTTTGACAGAAATTCTAAGATTTGTTTCAAGGTGATTTCAGGGGAATCAAAATGTTCAGACATTGTGAGGGCAACAGCTAGGTAGGTGGAGTAAAGTTAATATAACATTTGTCAGCTAGTAAATTAGTTATATCCTTGGGATTGGAATGTCTGATATTATTAGGGATGAGCTTTACTGGTAGATATTACTCCTTAATATCCTAACATCACTGAAAAAAATTGCAGTCTGTCTAGCAACCTTAAGCTCATAATCTGCTTTACATTTCCTAACAGTGCCTTTACGTTCCTGGCTGGAATGTTTTCGTGTGGTCTTAAGGTTGGGGGAAATAGGGATTTCGTACTATACAGTTTATTAATATGGGAGTTCCACCAGAAAGGTTTATTCCTGAATTTAGCAATATATTTAGGGTGGACAGATATCAACTTTTCTCTGCAGCTGTTTAAGTGATGGCTAAAGTCAGAAATGAAGGTTGCAGCCCCATTATTTGGGTCCATTTGTGGAGGATTGTTGGGAACTTTTGACTAGATCTTCTAAAGCCTGAAGTAGGTCTGTCCTAGAGAAATGCCAAAGACAGTTTCATTTGGTGGTGGGGTTTTACGTCTAGGCCTGACAGAGAAGATGACTGATTTGTGGTCAGATGGGGAGATGCAGGATGAGGTATAAGTGGGAGCTAAGTCAGCAAGGACCAGATGGAGGATATTAGAGCCTCTAGTAAGTAGTTTTACAACTTGTTGCAGTGCATTGATGTTAATAAAATCTAGGAAAGGCTGGACATACTAATTTTTAGAAGTGTAAGTGTGGCAATCAATGCTTAGGTAATCAAAGTCCCCTAGCAAAAATGTATTTTGTTGACATTTAACGTATTGGTGGTATTAAGGTAATTCTCATGATCTTTGGGGACATTGATGGGGATATGTAGCTAGCAATGAAGCAATTTCTTTTATCTTTGTGCTCATGTTGGTTTCCCACAGATGACCATCAGCTGCTCTCATGACCTTCAGCCACCAGGTCTACTAAATCACCTTAGACTCCCCCCAGGCAATAACTGACCCATGTTCAGGGACAGAGAGGAGACTGAGGTACGTGGAGTAGCATCATACTGCTGCTGGGTAGAGTTTTCTTCTAATACCCTGCACCTTGGATTCACTTATCCCACCCTTAGAAGTTGTATGCAATGGGCTCTGTGGTATTTTGCCACCACCTCCTCATGTGACTCAAGTCTGAGACTCACCCCCTCATAGGTGCCGGAAGCTGTTGAAGACTGGGGGAGGTGGGCACTTAGTGATCTAAAAAGGGCAATTGTTTTATTTTTTAAAACTATTTACTACCACAACATAGGTTCACTTGGAGGACAGTTTAAGTTTAGCCAACTCCCTTTTGGTGCTTGAATTAACATTTTCTGATTGGTCTTACCTATGCCATGGCTGATAATTGTATATTGGCACTAGTGAGAATAACTGTGATCATACCATAGATAATTTGAGGGGACCCATGTAAGAGATGCAGCATTTACGAACTGCTTCTATCCATTAGTGGCACAAAGTGCAATCTTGGAGTACATTTTCTGTTGCCCATCCTTAGACCCAAGTTGCATTTGAATATGGACAGGGATGAGCTTTGTTTTACTTGAATGGATACTCTATTGTGGAACAGTGATAGCCTCTGTGATACATATCCAGCTCTCCACAACATTCAGATTAGATACCTGAACTGAGTATTTCTGATGCCATTTGACTTGCTGATGTTCGGTAGGTCCATCTGTATTAGGTCAGAGGATGCCTTGTATGCCAGACACATCAACTATAAGCACACTGTAGGATACTGAGTATAGTGATAAATCTTTGAAGTGGTCCATGCAAGACCTATTGTTGTTAGAATCTTGTATCCTTTTAGTAAGGTATCTCAGTGGGTATTCCAATTGTTGCAGGGGTCTGGACAGAAGTTGTCAAAGTGGGCATTATACAAAATGACTGACCTAATGAAGGCTTTGTAAATGGGGGACAACAACATCTCTAGATATAGTCACAATCAATTTATTTATAAGCTGTGCAATATAGAAATACTTTCTTATGACTCTGGACACATGTTGGTCAAAAGTTAGGTCACTGTACACACAAGTTCCCAAATGCCAAAAACTGGGTCACTTCTCAGGAGGCATTGTCAATTTGGCAGTTCCCTGGAGTAGATGACTTCCCAAAGGATACGGTAATGATTTTTTTGGAGTTTAGTTTCAATTCATGATTTTGGCACCAGTTATTGTTTGGGACAAACCTTCCTGCATGATGGTTAAGTCATTTGGGTATTCAATAACTGCTCCTAGCTTACAGTCATCTCAAACTTAGTCCGCCAAAGCCCTTTGGTATTTCCTTACACACACACACATACAACATACAACATACATACACACACATACACACACACACACACACACACACACACACACACACACACACACACACACACACACACACACACACACACACACACACACACACACACACACACACACACACACACACACACACACACACACACACCTTAAAAACTGTACCTAATAAGGAAGCATAAATCTGGCAGCAGCAATGTGTACCAAAATAATACACAAAGCAGTAAGCGAACACTACTGGATATGATAAGAAAACTGAAACTCTTGGGCACAAAATGTGTGATTTCCACCAATGGAACAGCTAAGCTAGTTAGTTACTTCTGCAGCAGCAATGTGTATCGACACCAGAACTGGGGATTACATCAGCATGTGGGACAGCGACGATGGAATTACTGCCAACGTACGACAACCCAAATGCCAACTGTAGACTAATTATTTTATGTATTAGTAGTATTTTGGATGAAAATAATGCTTTAATAAACAGTTGTTTTCAACTGGAGATGCAAAGTTTAGGATATTAGTAAACCTGAATATACCCTAAGAAAGCTCTCAGCCTCATTTTATCCACAACTGTCATGGAAAGAACCAAAAAACAATGATATACAAAGGCCATTCATTTTAAATACTGACACTATTCACTTAAAACCTTGATAGAATAATAAGATTTAAATTATCAGACATTTCTGAATGATGGAATATTTGCAAATGTAATTGTTGCATGGGCATTATTTTATGAGATTAACCCTGTTTTGTCACAAAAATTGCAAATGTTACATGATCATAGCACAACTGTGGCACAAAAATCAGGGATAATTAAGAGGGATGTCTGCGTCCTATACAATAAGTGTACTTATTTTGTATGGAAATGCTTTCTGGACAGGTAAGTGCTTGTCCTGGGAGAACTATTCTGGAGAGACAGCTGTGGTGTGGTTATAAAATGACATGAAATAAACAATGTCATTGCATAACACATACAACATCTAAATGAATTGTATATTTTTAAGAGCTTTAATATTTCTGCACATGCTCACTTCATATGCATTTTGTTAGTGCCTCGCAGCAGCTTGGGTGTATGATAACCACTGTTCGTTGAAGGCACTCCAGCACATACAGCATAAAGATGATAAAGTTGTTGTTACTTATGTTGTGACCTAATTCATTTGGATTTACATTTTGGTATAAAATAATACAATTATACTCAGGAAAAAGTACTTTGTCTTATATGTAGGTGCCATTTTATAACACAAAAATGTGATTAACTGTTATTCTGATAAAGTCACAGAATGTTGTGATAAATCCTGGTATTGCTGAGCTTTTCCCTTTCCAGCCATGCTGCCACAAGCACTAGCAACCCCCACCACCACACACAAACATAGGTGCATATAAGTCTGAAGTTATTTTCCTTTGGGATAGCTGCCCCCTTGTAATAGCCTGCCATGTCCACATTGTGATACCACCATTTCCTCTTTGGCTTTATGCTTAGAATACCTCACTACATATGACGTCAGGCCCAGTCTCTCCCTATGGGTTGTTGATGTAGCCTCCCTTTGCGACAAATGTTTCAGTACTGCATTTTATGCCACATTTATTCATTTCTATCACCATTCCAGTATTATTTTTTTGTTCCTTTTTTATCTCGTTTATAACTCAGTTGTGGCCAAAGCATTGGGTCGTAAACAGTTAGGGCATACCACCAGTTAGCGAAGAAGACCGTAAACATGACATTTGCCAAGACATTCCAAGGAGATACTTAATATTAATCAGTCTTTGTTTCTGTTCATCCCACCACTGAATATATTATTTATCCTTTCTCTGTCAGCTTAAATTGACTTCCACAACACTAAGAGGAAAACCTAAATATGATAAGAAAACATAATCTCCAGCATCATTCTGGCAGCACTTGGAAACTCTTGGGCACAAATGTGTGATTACCAATGGAACGGCTAAACTATTTAGTTACTTCCACGTGCACTTGTGTTTAAATCCACGTTAGCACGTGCACTGCATGCATGCAAATCCATGTTTTGGGTCCCCCTTAAAGTAAAACTCCATTTTTCTAGTATGTCGCTTCATTTATTTTCCCCCAAGAGACAGGTCTTGCAGCTGTAAAAGTGTGTGTGGGGGTGCTCCCTCCCCTTCACCCTATAGTTCTGGTGCCCATGCACCTCCTTGCAGCAACATAGCCCCTGCAAGTCAATGACCTTTGACAGGGACTAAGAGTGATGGTGTTTTTGAGTAAGCCCCTCCCAGGATAAAGCAATATCTAGATTTTTTTAGGGGTGATCTGGATCTCTAGGAGTCCCAAGTTAAAGTTGCTGGTAAACTGATATGAGGTGATTGTGCTTCTGAAAATACAGATACTGTCCCCACAATTATTTGAGGACTTGAAGGCATGTTAAGTGATAAACCCTTGTACTGAGGGAATGTTGTTATTGGATTGAATAATCCCTGGTCAACCTCAGTAAAAAGCTGAGATCCCTCATAAAATCCTCCAAAGCTAGTTATGAAAACAAAATTGCCACTGACTCTAAAGACAACCACAAAGAATTATATAGCTATGTCAAGAATCTCAATGGCAACACTCAGATCTGCTCTGAGTTATAGTACAATGGCACTAAATATACAAAACCAACTGATATTGCCAACATCCTGGCAGATAGGTTCAGTGCTAACTTTACCACCCTCTCACCCCCTAGAGGGCTCATCTCTATACCGGAAGAATGCAAAGTTCCTGTAATCACAGCTGCACAGGTAAAAAAACACACTCTCCAAAGCCAAGAACACAGCATCCATGGGACCTGACAATATCCCAGGCTGCGTTCTACATGAACTACAGAATGAACTGGCACCCTACCTAAGTACCATGTTCAATCATAGCCTCACCTCAGGCTTTGTACCCACTGAATGGCGCACCGCGACTGTTATCCCACTCCACAAAGGGGGAGCCACGACAGACCCCGGGAACTACCACCTCATTAGCCTGATGAGCCTGGTCTGCAAGGCCATGGAACGTATCATCATGGAACTCATAAACAAAGACATTGGTAATCTCCAAACTCTGGACCCTACCCAGTTCGGGTTTGTAAAAGGCAGATCATGTCTCCTAAACCTGATTGACTTTTTTGAAGCAGTCACCAAAGCCATAGATGAGGGTAAGGTGGTTCACACAGCTTATCTAGATCTCACCAAGGCTTTCGACTTTTTGCTGTTCTTAAACTGTTTGTAAGTTTCTGTGAGGCCATTTTTTGCTTGGGCTAAAGAGAAGTCTCTCTGTTGATCAGTGGCAGTGAAAAACATTGAGCAGCCTGTCTGCCCCTGTGGGAGTGGTTACTGACTTGAAACTGTAGTTTTATTGGCTATTTTGGGTCAGTTCCAAAACTCCTTCATCTTCCTCTCTTAAAACCCTCTTTTGCGCAGTTTTGCGCGTTTTTATGCATAGTGCAACAGCGGGCAGCGCCGCCTAATTGGGTTTAAACTATTCCTGGCTCCACAAAGTCTGCTCTTCACTTTTTCCCTTAGAACTGCTCTCTCAATTTAAACACCATATTCTCATTCTAAGGCCCTTCACTGGTCCAATTAAGTAATCCTACAAGTTAGCACTATTAAACCATAAGCACTACTTACTCTTATATTCTCTACGATTACCCTGTCCTCAATTGGTCCGTCTTAAATTCAGTTTACCTATATTTCTCTAGCATGTCCAAAGGTCAGTCAATGGTTTCCTCTCCAGTCCAGCTGGTGAATCTGGGAATTTTGAGGCAATGTTACAACTGTCTCATGTACACGGACAACCCTCTCCTCCTCCAAACAGGTTCAAATATATATGAGAGATGCAACTATTTAGCCAAACTGGAGGCTGAGCTCTCTCATCTCAAAACTGGTGTAACCAGTCAGGAGGAGAAGGTAACCTCACACAACACAATTCCAGTATCACATAGTCCCACCACATCAGTGAACCAAACACATAAATGCACAGAAACATACTCGGAGGCTCTAAATAAAAATCTACCTAAGCAACAGAGACCTCCAAAGCAGACATCCAAGCAAACGCTACCTCAAAACAAAACACGCACAACACATAGCCCACAAAGTCAGTGTGCCAAGCAGCCACAGCCCTTAAGGCTGAATAACACACCTGATACTCTTGTAATAGGTGACTCTATTGTCAGACACACTGACATCCCGCTCACCAGGCTGAATAAAGAGAAGGTCACGGTGAGCTGCCTGTCAGGTGCTAGGATCCGCCATATAACGCAAGCACTCAGGTCACTCCAAAGCAAATACAAATATGACTCAGTCATTGTACATGCTGGTGTGAATGACCTGAGACGTACCTCCCTGGACTACATGAAAAGAGACATAGAGGAGCTCTCTGATCATGTAGCCCAGGCTGGTATGACCCTGACCTTGAGCAGCATCTTACCCTCACCTAGAATGATGCCACAGTACAAAGACAAAATGATCGATTTTAACAATTGGCTAAAATGTTGGTGTCATTCAAAGGGGATCCAGTGTCTGTCAGCCTGGGATGACATGCTCGACAAGCAACGTTGCTTCGCTAGGGACGGCTTGCACCTGTCACCACTGGGCTTTCGGATATTGGCAAAGGCTTTTGCCACCCCCATAGTGCCTTTTTAGGCAAGGCTCAAAAGTCAAACCCACCCCATAGACAGCACAAGGAACAAGAAACTAAGGGTAATGCTGCTAACGCCAGAAGTCTTAACCTCAAGATGCACGCCCTCGAAGCTCTCCTCAGTATGGAGAACATCGATATCTGTGCAGTGACAGAAACCTGGTTCAAGGCTCCAGAGAGCACCCCAGCACTACCAGGCTATACCTCATATCATGCTTTTCGCCCCCAAAACCCGGACCGACCCACAAAAGGAGGGAGTTTCCATATTTATCAAGGATATCCACACCTCCAGGTTAGTGGCATTGCACGGCGCATCGGAGACCATCCATGTGCAACTAACAGTGGGCAAGACTGCTTTTCAGTTTATAGCATCCTACAGACCACCCTCTCAAAGTCAGGAATCCCACTCGGCTTTCCTGAAAACACTGGAGAACATGAAGATCTCTCCGAACACCATTATATTGGGCGACTTCAACTACCCAAACATTGACTGGGAGCACTACTCAAGCCCCAGCACCTTAGCCCAAAGGTTCCTGGAAATTATAAACTCAAATGTTATGGAACAACTAGTCACCACTCCCACAAGAGAGGACAACATACTAGACCTGATCATTACCAACATGGGGACTCTATGCTCCACACCAGAAGTATATCCCTCATTGGTAAGATCAGACCATAAATTAATTTCACTGGATGTCCACATCCCGACCCCACCCCCAGCCCAGAAAACCACAGTGAAAAACTTCTCAAATGCGAATTTCTCACTTCTCAAAACCAAAGTGGAATCCTTCAAGGCCCCAGGGCCAGTGGAAACTACGGCCCAAACTGCAGAATCCTATATAAACGCATTCTACGGACATCTCCAAGAATGCATGGATCATGCTATCCCAAACAACACCAAGACCCAATCATCCAAAGGCAGGCGTCCAGTCTGGTGGACCCCTGCCATAAATAAACTGTACAACAGAAGGAGGAAGCTACTACATGATAGAGCAAAATCCGTAATAGGGAAGGCATCTCTGATCAGTACTAGCAAAAAATTACGATCCCTCATAAAATCCTCCAAGGCCAGCTTTGAGAGAAAAATTGCACAGGACACCAAAGACAATCATAAGGCTTTTTCAGTTATGTTAGAAACCTGGGATGCAACTCCCAGACTTGTTCTGAGTTGATTCTAAACGACAAAAAATACACTGAACCCACAGACATCGCCAATATCCTGGCAGACAGGTTCAGTGCAAACTTCTCCACCCCCTCCCCCCCAAAAGAGCAAGTATCTATCCCGGCAGAGGGCTGCCTCCCAAACATCTCTGATGCTCAGGTGAAGGCTGCCCTCTCCAAAGCGTAAAACACTGCTTCCATGGGACCAGATGGCGTCCCAGGTTGCGTCCTACATGAACTCCAAGAGGAACTAATCCCTCAAATAAAACAGCTATACAATCTCAGCCTCACAACAGGATATGTGCCCACAGAATGGCGTACAGCAACAGTGGTCCCACTCCACAAAGGTGGAGCCTCTATGGACCCTGGAAACTATCGCCCCATAAGCCTGACTAGCTTAGTCTGCAAGGCTATAGAGAGGATCATCATGGAGCTCATAAACAAAGACATTGGGGACCTACAGACACTAGATCCTACCCAGTTCGGCTTTGTCAAGGGCATATCCTGCCTTTTGAACCTGGTTGACTTCTTCGAAACAGTCACCAAAGCCATAGATGAAGGGAAGGTATCCACACAACCTATCTGGACCTTGCAAAGGCATTTGACACAATACCCCACTCAGGCATCATAGATAAGCTATCCAGATTAAATATAAACCCCTATGTCACAAGATGGGTCGCAAACTGGCTCAAAGACAGAACCCACAGAGTGAGAGTTGCTGGAGCCATGTCAGACTCGAAACTGGTCACAAGTGGCGTCCCACAGGGTTCTGTCCTGGGACCACTCTTGTTCGGTATATACTTTTCCGAGGTACAGGCAAATGTGGGAGGACTATGGCTCACCAAGTTCGCAGACGACTGCAAACTGGGCGCCATAATCAACTCTCCAGCTGACACAAACATCCTTCAAAAAGGTCTCACAGAGACAGATAACTGATGCCAGCGACATGGTTTAAAGCTAAATGCCAAAAAATGTATAGTCATACCCTTTGGCAAAAACAATGTGCCCACAAATTACCACATAGGCGGAAACCCATTAAGTACAGAGAAAGTTATTAGGGACCTGGGGACCCAAGTTGATAGCAATCTCTCCTTTGAAAACCACATTGCCAAAGTGGTTAGAAAGACCTTCTACATAGCCCATCTCATCACGAAGGGTTTCACATCTAGATCAAGAGAGGTAATCGTGCCTTTATTCATCCCTCATCAGGCCCATCATAGAATACAATGCCCCTTTTGGGATGTACGTTACCCGACACCTGCAGCAATTAGAAAGACCCCAAAAGTATCTCACCAAGAGGATCAAGGGTCTCAAACAGATGCCATATGCTGCTCGGTCCAGCTCTACTCAGTTGCATACCGCCTACTTCGAGGCGATCTATGCCTGACATACAAAGCTATGTCAAATCCAGAATTAATGGGCATGCTCCACCTCAGTAAATCTAAATCCCTTAGAGCCACACGCTCGAGGGACTTGAACCTCAGCACAGAAATAAATAGAACTTGCTGGAGGGACAGGTTCATAACCCAGAGGCTCCCTTTGCTCTGGAATAGAATTCCAGTTCATGTGAGGCAGAGCACCTCACTGAATCTCTTCAAGAAGAATCTCGACAGGTGGATGGGGGATCGTAGGTTTGTCCCAGGGATTACTCCCGTGTCACTATTAGACAGAGGCACAGTAAACTAAACCTTAAAAAGGGCACAGTATACTCAAATCAAGGGGTGGCGTAAGCCATACAGAATCGGGATAGGCTTATAATTGCCCCAGGGCAGATAGCCTAGTATGAACCTATGAACCTATGAACCTATGACACCATCCTCCACTCTGGAATTATAGATAAGCTCACTAAACTAGGTATAAATCCCTATGTCACAAGATGGGTTGCCAACTGGCTCACAGACAGAACCCACACTGTGAAAGTAGCAGACTCCAAATCCGACTTCAGACCAATGACAAGTAGAGTACCACAGGGTTCAGTCTTGGGTCCTCTCCTGTTTGATTATTTACTTCTCTGAAGTATAGGCTAACACAGATGGTCTTTGGCTAATGAAGTTTGCAGATAACTGCAAACTAGGAGCCATAATCAAAACTCCTAACGATGTGGACATACTACAAAAGGGCCTCACTGAGACAGATGCCTGGTGTCAAAGCCATGGCCTGAAGCTCAATGCCAAAAAGTGTATTGTCATCCCCTTTGGCAAAAACTCTGTACCCATGAACTACCACATAAGTGGTAGTCTACTTAACACCGAAAGTGTGATAAGAGACCTTGGGACACAGGTGGAGAGTAATCGCTCCTTTGATAATCACATCACCACAGTGGTCAGGAAATCCTTCTACATGGCTCACCTCATCACAAAAGGTTTCTCATCCAGAAAAAAAGAGGTCACTGTTCCCCTCTACTCATCACTCATTAGAACCATTATAGAGTACAACGCCCCTTTTGGTATGTACCTCACAAGACATCTACAACAACTGGAAAGGCCACAGAAATACCTCACAAAGAGGATTACTGGCCTCAAACAGTTGCCCTACGCAGACTGTCTCAAAAATTTCCAGCTTTACTTTGTCACATATCGCCTACTCAGAGACGATCTCTGCCTAACATACAAAGCTATGTCAAACTCGGACCTGTTGGACATGCTCCAGTTAAAGAAATCCCAATCCCTCCAAGCTACTCGCTCTAGGGACCTAAACCTTGTCACCACAATAAACAGAACATGCTGGAGGGATAGATTCCTGTCCCAGAGACTTCCCATACTCTGGAACAGACTACCTATCTATGTCAAAGAGAGCTCCTCATTAGCACTCTTCAAGAAAAATCTTGCTGATTGGATGGGAAATAGGAAATTCACCCCAGGGATCACTTCTGTGGCTCTGCTCAACAGGGGCACAGGAAAATAATTTTCATGGGTGGCAAAAGCCAGGGTACCTTTTTGGCTAGGCTTATATAGGCCCTAGGGTTAATAGCCTAGTACCTACCTATGAACCTATGAAAGCATGTCTCAGTAAGTACATGTGTTCAGGTTGAAGGCGTGCCTCAAATTCTGACATATTTCTATTTAGATTCTCTGCACTGAGTAGTGGCACTAGAATCTTTTCTAAATTTGAGTTTGAGTTTGCTATCTTAGAATATCCGGGGGCGGGGGGATTCTGCCTAAAAAAGAAAGGTACTATGGGAGTAGCAAAGGTTTTAGTCAGTACGTGCAAGCCCTGGTATAAGAGATGTAAGCCATCCCTAGTGAAACAATAAGTCTTATTTACTGTCTCATCCCAGGTCAATGCATACAAGATCTGCCTTAGAATGACACCAACTACTTATCCATTTAAGCCACTTGTCTTGTCTTGGTATCTAAACATCATTCTTGTTGAAGGCAAGATACTCCTCAAGACCAACTTTCTTATTGCCTCTAACAAATGCATAGTATATTCCATCCATACCTATTAATTTATTTGCTCAAAATTGTGTACAAGGCCAAGACTTCCAAGATGGCTGTACTGATCAACAGCTTAATTTCAGCTCTCCCAGTATAAAAAAAGAAAATGATAAATAAGAGTCAGTAATATTGTCAGTTTAATTAAAATTCAGTTACTGTTTAGTGAGTACACTGCCTGGATGTCAGCAAGGAAGAAATTGAGATATCCTGAAAGAAAATCAATGAGAAAAGGTGAAGAGAAAATGCTGGCTGGGAAGAATCCTTAGGCTGTTCATCAAAAAGCAGGTCAAGTTTAGCTTTGGTACAATATATGGCTTCCAGTAATTTAGAGGAAAAAATAAATTAAATGTACTCAGAGCTGTTTGAAAGAAATGAAACACTGAATGACTATATCAACTCAAATAAGAAAAGGCTGGAAAAATAGAAGTAGCTTTAACTAGCTATTCAAATGAACTGATAAAACAGCAAAAGTCAGAGGTTGAAAGCTGAATATGAGACTTCTCAAGAAGAACTGTTTCAAAAAATGGTATAATTATTAAAACAGGGCATGCAGAGATAACTTGAGAGTTTCTGCTGCACTAGAGAAACTGGATGGACCATACTGTATTAATTTTATGAAAGCACAAACAAGCAACCAAACTGATATTCCACAACAGGATTTGTTAATTGAAAGGGCACATCAAGTGTATGCTCCAAACCTGGCCATGAGAAAGTAGACAAGACCTGTGTTAATAAATATGCAATCATACCAGCAGGAAAAAAAATGTGACAGAGGGGAAAATAATAAAAAGTTGGAGACAACAAAGTATTTGTGGAAAATGATTATTCAATGTACACCAGGCAGAAAATAAGTAAATTTATCCCAGCAATCAGGGAATGCTATGAGGCATGTGTGAGATTCAACCTGCTGTATCCAGCTGTTTTCAGAATATTTTTTCCCTGGAGGATCAAAGATGTTTTTGGCTGAAGGATCAGAGCAGGAATTAAAGTGGAAGGGTTCTTGTCTGATAATACTAGTAAAGGAGAAAAACTGCACAAACCACCAAGAAAATCTTCGCACAAGCAGTATGCAGGCAATAAGAGCCAGTGAGCCCTGAAATAATCCAATGTGTGCTTTAAATCAAGCCAACACTTCCTATCTGATGAAGTTCCTGCTTTAATATTTGGAACAAAAGCGCTTATACCTTCTTGTTTGTCTGAATAAAGAAAGCATCCTTGTACTGAATTGTACTGAACTGGATGTGTTGGCTTGATTTAAAGCACACATTGGATTATTTCAGAGCTCAATGGCTCTTATTGCCTGCATACTGCTTCTGCTAAGATTTCCTCTCTGATAAGTTGTTTTTGAACAAAGGAACCAGACAGGAGTGTAATTTTCCCCTTTGTTATTTGCTTTATATTAACAGCCATTGGCAAAGAAAATATGGGACTTAGAAATGCAATGATATGATTGGTATGGTAATCAAGAAAAACAGACTTTATTTTCAGATGATATTATTTTGTACCTGAGAAATACAGAAAAGGATATTTCAGTGTCGTGGTACATTTTGAGGCAGGTTAAATCTTTTTGGGATGTAATATTAATGAAGATAAAACAAAGGCTATAACCATAAATTATGTACCGACAAACAAATTGATTCAGCAATACCCATATTTATGAGGACATGATATGATGAAGTATTTAGGAGTATGGATTAAAAAGGCTTCTGTTATGCCAGCTAAGGATATGTGGGAAGAAACTAGACAAAATATATTACAAAACTGAGAGACTGTAAGCTGATGTTTATGGATATAGATAGGTTCATAGGTTCATACTAGGCTATCTGCCCTAGGGCATTTATAAGCCTAGCCAGAGTGTGTTTGGCTTTCGCCACCCATTTTAAATTAATTTTGCTATGCCCTTTTTTGAGGATAGTATACTGTGCCTCTGTCTAACAGTGACACAGAAGTGATACCTGTGGTAAACCTATGATCTCCCATTCACTCATCAAGATTCCTCTTGAAGAGAGTCAATGAGGGACTCTGCCTAACCTGGACTGGGATTTTATTCCAGAGTGAATGGAGCCTCTGGGTTATGAATCTGTCCCTCCAGCATGTCCTATTTATTTCAGTGCTGAGGTTCAAGTCTCTCGAGCACGTAGCTCAATGGGATTTGGATTTTCTGAGGTGCAGCATGTCCATTAATTCCGGGTTGAACATGGCTTTATATGTCAGGCACAGATCGCCTCTGAGCAGGCGGTATGCCACTGAGTAGAGCTGGAGTTTCTTTAACCGGGCAGCATATGGCATCTGTTTGAGCCCTTTGATCCTCTTGGTGAGATGCTTTTCGGGTCTTTCCAGTTGCTGCAGGTGTCTGGTAAGGTACATCCTAAAAGGGGCATTGTACTCAATTATGGGCCTGATGAGGGATGAGTAAAGAGGCACGATGACCTCCCCTGATCTAGATGTGAATCCCTTCATGATTAGGTGGGCTATATAAAATGTTTTTCTAACCACTTTGGCCACGTGGTTGTCAAATGAGAGATTGCTATCAACTTGGGTCCCCAGGTACCTAATTACTTCTTCCGTACTTAATGGATTACCACCTATGTGGTAATTTGTGGGCACTTTGTTTTTGCAAAAGGGGATGACTATACACTTTTTGGCATTTAGCTTGAGGCCATGGCTCTGGCACCAGTTGTCTGTTTCTATGAGGCCCTTTTGTAGGATGCTTGTGTCGGCTGGAGAGTCGATTATGGTGCCCAGTTTGCAGTCATCTGCGAACTTGGTCAGCCACAGTCCTTCCGTGTTGGCCTGTACCTCCAAGAAATATATACCGAACAAGAGAGGTCCTAGGACTGAGCGTTGTGGGACGCCACTTGTAACTGGTTTGGAGTCTGACATGGCTCCAGCAATTCTAACCATGTGGGTTCTGTCCTTGAGCCAGTTTGCAACCCATCTAGTGACATAGGGATTTATATTTAAGCTGTTGAGCTTATCTATAATGCCCGAGTGGGGTATTGTATCAAAGGCTTTTGCGAGGTCCAAGTAGGCTGTGTGGACCACCTTCCTCTCGTCAATGGCCTTGGTGACTGTTTCAAAGAAATCGACCAGGTTTAAGAAGCAGGATCTGCCTTTAACAAAGCAGCCGAACTGGGTAGGATCCGGTGTCTGTAGGTCCCCAATATCTTTATTTATGAGGTCCATGATGATCCTTTCCATAGCTTTGCAGACCAAGCTAGTCAGGCTTATGGGGCGATAGTTTCCAGGATCCGTTGAGGCACCACCTTTGTGGAGAGGGACCACTGTTGCTGTATGCCACTCTTTGGGTACATATCCTGTAGTAAGGCTGAGATTGAACAGTAGTTTTATGTTTGGGTTTAGCTCTTCTTGGAGTTCATGTAGGACGCAGCCCGGGACACAGTCTGGTCCCATTGATGCTGTGTTTTTTGCTTTGGAGAGGGCGGCTCTTACCTGAGCATCTGAGATGTCAGGGGGGCAGCATTCTGCTGGGATAGATATTTGCCCTTTTGTTGGGGAAGGAGGGGGGGGAGTTTGCGCTGAACCTGTCAGCTAGGATGTTGGCAATGTCTGTGGGTTCGGTGTATTTTTTGTCATTTTGGACTAATTCTGAGCATATCTGGGAATTCCCACCCAGGTTCCTAACATAACTAAAGAAAGCCTTGTGATTATCCTTAGTGTCCTGTGCAATTTTTCTCTCTAGGCTGGCCTTAGACGATTTTATGAGTGCCCGTAGTTTTTTGCTAATACTGATCAGAGATGCCTTCCCTTTTTGGGATTTTGCTCTATCATGTAGTAGCTTCCTCCTTCTATTGTATAGTTTGTTTATGGCCGGGGTCCACCAGACAGGCCGTCTGCCTTTGGAGGACTGGGTCTTGGATTTATTTGGGATTGCATGATCCATGCATTCCTGAAGGTGTTCATAGAATGCGTTTATAAAGGATTCTGCAGTCTGGGCCGTATTTACCACAGGCCCGGGGGCTTTGAAGGATTCCACCTGGGTTTCGAGGAGTGTGAAATTTGCTTTAGAGAAGTTTTTCACTGTGGTTTTCTGGGCAGGGGGTGGGGTCGGGATGTGAATATCCAGTGAGATTAGTTTATGGTCTGATCTTACCAGTGAGGGATACACTTCTGGTCCCCATGTTGGTGATGATCAGGTCCAGTATGTTTTCCCCTCTTGTGGGAGTGGTAACAAGTTGTTCCATAGCATTTGAGTTTATAAATTCTAGGAACCTTTGGGCTAGGGTGTTGGAGCTTGAATAATGCTCCCAGTCTATGTTTGGGTAGTTGAAGTCACCCAATATAATGGTGTTTGGAGAGACCTTCATATTTTCCAGTGTTCTCAGGTAGGCCGAGTGGGGTTCCTGGGTTTGGAAGGGTGGTCTGTAGCAGGCTATAAACTGGAAGGCAGTTTTACCCACTGTTAGTTGCACATGGAGAGTCTCTGATGCTTCGTGCTGTGCCACCAACCTGGAGGTGTGGGTATCTTTGACGAATATTGATACTCCCCCGCCTTTTGTGGTTCGGTCCAAGTTTTGGGGCCAAAAAGCATGGTATGAGGTATAACCTGGTAGTGCTGGGGTACTCTCGGGAGCCTTGAACCAGGTTTCTGTTACTGCACAGATATCGATGTTCTCCATGCTAAGGAGAGTTTCAAGTGCATGCATCTTGAGGTTTAGACTTCTGGCATTGAGTAGCATTACTCTTAGTTTCTTATCCCTTGTGATACCTATGGAGGTGGGTTTGTCTTTTGAGCCTTGCCTAAAAAAGGCACTATGGGGGTAGCAAGAGCCTTTGCCAATATCCGAAAGCCCAGGGGTGACAGGTGCAAGCCGTCCCTAGCGAAGCATCGTGGCTTGTCGAGCATGTCATCCCAGGCTGACAGGCATTGAATCCCTTTTGAATGACACCAATACTTAAGCCAATTGTTGAAATTGATCATCTTGTCTTCATATTGTGGCATAATTCTTGGTGAGGGTAAGATGCTACTCAAGGTCAGGGTCATACCGGCCTGGGCTACATGCTCAGAGAGCTCCTCTATGTCTCTTTTCATGTAGTCCAGGGAGGTACGTCTCAGGTCATTCACACCAGCATAGACAATGACTGAGTCATATTTGTACTTGCCTTGGAGTGACCTGAGTGCTTGTGTTATGTGGCGGATCCTAGCGCCCGACAGGCAGCTCACCGTGACCTTCTCCTTGTTCAGCCTGGTGAGCAGGACGTCATTATGCCTGACGATAGAGTCACCTATTACTAGTGTATCAGGTGTGTTGTTTAGCCTTAAGGGCTGTGACTGTTCGGCACACTGGCTTTGTGAGCTATGTGTTGCACGTGTTTTGTTTTTGGGTAGCGGTTGCTTGGGTGTCTGCTTTGGAGGTCTCTGCTGCTTAGGCAGATTTTTATTTAGAGCCTCCGAGTATGTTTTTGTGTGTTTATGTGTTTGGTTTGCTGTCGTGGTAGGTCTATGTGAGACTGGAATTGTAGTGAGTGTGGTTTCCTTCTCCTCCTGACTGGTTAAGCCAGTAATGAGTTGAGAGAGCTTAGCCTCCAGTTTGGCTATATGGTTGCATCTCTCACATATGTTGGAATTTGTTGGGAGGAGGAGAGGGTTGTCTGTGTACATGAGGCAGTTGTAACATTGCCTCAAGATTCCCAGATTCACCAGCTGGACCAGAGAGGAGATTGACAACTGACCTTTGGACATGCTAGAATAGTATTGGGAATTCCTTTATAATTGAAAAAAAGGGCCAATGGGGAACAAGGTACTCAAGGGGAGTTTGAGAGGGTGTAGTGCTTTTAATTTTTTAGTGCTGACTTATATAATTGCTTTAGTGAGCAAGTGCCAGGTAACTTAAATGCAATGTGTTACAGGTAACTTAAATGCAAAAACGACAAACAGTAACTTCCTTTCAAGTGAAACAGGGAAAATAAGTACAGTAAGCAATGCAGATATCACTAGGGATCCACAGAAGCGCTGAAAAGCCGCGTTTTAGGTGGAATTAGCGTTTCAGGGAAATAACAAGCAAACAACAACAAGCATACAAACAAAGCTAGATTCAGCAGGCCTGGATCTAGTCTATGCTGCAGCAAACAATGTGCACCCATTTCAGTAAGAAACAGTTCAAATATGCAGGCACTATAAGCCTTTAACCAGAAATTACCAGCTCAGAAGGGCAGAGTCCAGCCTCTCCTGCCACAAGAGTGCAGAGCATGAACCTTCTTAATGTAAAATAACTGGCCTGAAGCCCAAGTGCTTAAACCAGAACTAATACACTTTTAGAATAACAGACACTGAGCCCTCAATCAGCAGTTCCCAACTTAGAAGGATGTAAGCTACCTGTCCTGCCACCACAGTGCAGGCCACAAACCTTCCTAATGTAAAACAACTGGTCTGAAGCCCAAGTGCTTAATCCAAAAGACTTAGAATGATAGCTACACTTTAATCAAGTTACTACCAAGCAGTAATAAATACAACTGAATACTTTAAAGAATGCCTGGATTAGTGCTCAAGTTATACAAACAAAGCTAGATTCAGCAGACCTGGATCTAGTCTGTGCTACAGCAAACAAGGTGTACCAATTTCAGTAAGAAGCAGTTCAAATATGCAGGCACTATAAGCCTTTAACCAGAAATTCCCAACTCAGAAGGGCAGAGTCCAGCCTTTCCTCCCACAAGAGTGCAGACCACGGACCCTCTTAATGTAAAATAACTGGCCTGAAGCCCAAGTGCTTAAACCAGAATTAATACACTTTTAGAATAACAGACACTGAGCCCTCAATCAGCAGTTCCCAACTTAGAACGATATAAGCTACCTGTTCTGCCACTACAGTGCAGACAACAAGATGCAAACAGTGAAAATGTTTTTGCTCCTTTGCTTTTATATATGAGTCAGGCATAGTTTATCAACCAGAGGAGAAATTGTGGACAGTAATTATTAAGGAGTTGAAGGAATGTGTCTAGGAAGGCAAGAGAGTAAGAGTTATGTGGGATAAACTAATCCTCCTGGTAGAACCAGGTGACTTAGGATTACCTGGTTTGAAGGGGTATTTTGCAGCTACACGGTATGGCTCATATATGTAACATAAGCAGAAGGTTATATGGCTCATATATGTAACATAAGCAGAAGGTTATAATTTGAAATATAAAGGAATGATGAAGAAGTGGGTGGGGTTCAAGAAATGTAGGGAGAGTGGCATATTGTATGCAGATTCTTATGGAGAATAACAACTATACAGAATATTATATTCATAAACTAGCAGAAAGTATTCTAAGAAAATGGAGATTTTGCAAATAGGGATGATTCCAACTAGGGGTACAAAAATAGGCAAGAATGGGCTAGAATTTACTTGAGAAAACTGACAAAGGAATAAGGTATTGGGAGCAAATAACCAGAGAGAGAGAGAGAAAGGTAACAGAATGAGATGAGGCCAAGAAGATGTTTGGACTGCAGGCTAAAGACTGTCTTCCTTACTAAGAACTGATATCAAAGTATAG